>NC_056743.1:630978992-631206492 GCF_019279795.1 Protopterus annectens | reverse complement strand
GACAGACAAGACAGCATACATGGGCAGAATATGACACATGTGGTGGGTAAACACTTTGTACGGGGAGGGTTGTATGGAAATTGTAAGCCCATGAGCCCCCAAATGGAATCAGTGGGACTGAGGTCCCCACCCATGGGCAGTCACTACTGCACCTTCACAGCCCTGAAGATGGCTGTGCTGGGGGCTGAGCAGGAAGAACACACTGACCCTCTAATTGTGTCATGAGGGCCTCAAGGTGGTGTAGCAGATCCCCCAATTCTCTGCATGGCTCCCTATGCACCAGACCCTGGACCTGTCATCAGGTGACAGGATCCTGTCTGTGCACATTCCCAAGGGGGGAATGAGCACCATCCCCTAAGGTGGTTCCAAATGATGGTAGTGCAGAACCAGCAGATGAGGAGGTCCCAGTTTGGGTCCCAGACATGCTGTGGCCTGGTAACATGGCCAGATGAGATGGGAAAAGTGGTTCTGCTGGGAACAGCCTTCTCTTCCCAAACACCCTATTGTGTTACAGTTTTAGAACATATGTGGGTAGTAATAGTCAACACAATCCAGGATTAGTTATTAACCCAAAACACCAGATTTGGAGCAGTTGCATAGCAAACAGAACACATGCATATATGGAACCACAGTGGCTATTACAATGGCATGCAGGCTACATTGTTAGCAACAGGCCAACAATGATAGTGTTTCAACATGGAACATGAATAGAGACACATTTAAATATTTGTTGCAAAATAGGATATATGTCCCAACAGTAGGTTTGGTGTAGACATACCCATTGATTTGTGTATTCAGATTATTGTTGCAGATATGATGGGGGGTAAGATGTCAATTAACAACTATTATATCCTTGCAGTATGAGCTCCTCAGACCTTTTTTTCCTCTTTATATCTTCCGGGTACCATATCGAGAGAGTGCCTTCCAGCATATACACCCCAGGAAAATGATATCCACATAAACTACCTAGTGCAGCACCACCGAACTCTCTTTGGGTGTACAGCCCATGATCTGCAGGAGAGGACTGCCCTGTGGAACGAGCTCATCCACAGGGTAAACGATGTTGGCCTGCATAACCAAAGTTATGAGCAGGTGCAACATTGGTGCACTGACCTAATCTACCATGCCCGTCAGCGTTCTGCTGCAGTTAGGAGGGACCAGCTAGCTGCAGGTGGGGGTCATGCCATCCAGCCCCCACTGACTCATGCTGAGGAGCTCCTCACCAGCCTTGGGGCATCCTCTTGCCAGGCAAGCAAAGAACCTGCTGATAGCATTGTGGAGGTGGGTGCTAGCCACACAATGGATAAGGAGCATGCAGTTAAGGCCCCAGGGCACATTAGTACACCACTGTTGTTTTTCCATCTTCATCTTTAAAGTATCTTCATGCATATGTCAGATAACATAGTCTGTTGCTGCAGTGTAGTAATGAACAGATGTGTATAATCTCTAGTATTGTGGGTTTGTACTGTTGCTGTACTGAAATGCTGCTCCCACCCTGTACCAATGCCACAGGTGTGGCTACTGACATCATATCTCTCACAAAACTATGTAGGTCCCTCTGATATAGTTCTGAGGCAGCAGCCTGTAACTGCTGAGTATAATTTTATTTTGTTTAGGTATGCCAATACACCGGCCTTGTCATGGCCATGATATTTGCCATGCACACATTTAACACACCTACCCATAATGCATGCTGTACATGTTCACTTACTGTTGCTGTTAACTGCACTGCATCACAGTGGTCACCATGGTGGCATATCTGAAGGGTATGTAAGAGTCCTGCAGTATAACTAACAACCTGTCAGTGCAAGATGTGTGGACAACGATGAACATAATGGTGGGACAAATGGTGTATAGTAGGGACATGTCTGAAACAGTGGCTACAACAGTGTATATACCACTATTACAACGGCAACTGTTACAGATCTACACAACGGCATATCACAATACCACATTCCACAACTCTTACAACCTATAATGTGATCCTAACATGAGCAATGAATGTGTAATATGGCATCTTATGTTAGGACAACAAATATGGGGAATACATACCTTAACAAACACTGGAAGCATATGTGTGCACACACTCCAAATATATTGTTGAAGCAGCTTTTGAGGTACTGAGAGGATTCACTCTTCATGAGTACACACATTCCATCAAGTACAGGTCCTCAATGTCATACCAAGTAATGGTTTGCTGTCAAGGAAGTATGCCCATGACATTTGCCCACTCACCTGCAACAGAGGCAGCCATAACTTGCACACATCTTACAAACCATGGAATGGATCCCATATCCAAAAGGTAGCACTCAGGAGTGGGAGATGTAGCCTTACCTCACCAATGCATATACCATGGCAAACAGTGCAGTCATGTATGTGATGAAAAATTATGGGACAACATTAATGTAGAAAATAAACAGTTGGCCATCTAAGACAGATGATGACCCGTGTTGCAAACTGATCACAGAGGCTGCATAGAAACATGCTGAAACACTGAGGGACTTGCAGGAATGTCTAGCAAGTACTGCCTGTGCAGTACCTGTGTTGACAATTTTATGGAGTCTGCATGTGTGGCCTATGAGTTAGGGTAATCAGATGGTAGAGTTGTTCCACAGGAAACATCATCCAGGGCTCTCTACAGGTAGCATATGCATAACATCAAAAGTCTCACAAAGGCATGTGTTGCAATGTGTAATGGTGTACCGAGAACAAGGCTGAAACCTACAGACAGTATTAATAAAGATACATGTGCTGCACAAGCAACACCTCACTCCACCTCCAGCCCACCATCCCCATCTGTACCTTGCTGGTGCCAATGTACACCTTTACATTTGCTGTTCATTAGCAGGAACTAGGCCGGTAGACATGGTGTTGTGAATTTGGGACACTGCAAAATAACACTCATGTGTGGCACATAGCTGTCAAGCATCTGCAAAAAGGCTGAGGATGGGGAGGGGTGTCATCCTGAAACACAACAGTGAACTGAAGCATACGTTCAAAGCTCACTAAGAATGGCTGTATCTGAACACAGTCAAGGTCATGAATTGTGCCAGACATAACCCTGACTCCAGAGCAATAGTGAAGGCACTGTGTGACATCCAAGGGCTGTGCACATGAATTGACCTTGCAATCTGGCACATTTGGGGGACATTTGTAGGGCGGAGTGACCAAATAATGGCAAGTGCAGATGGGCCATGCTAGTATACCCCTTCCAGGAATAGTGACTGCTGTAGTTCACTTAATAGGTGCTGCAACAAACCATCGTGTTAAGGGTGTGCACGCTTATGCAACCCATATATTGTATGCATATCAATCAGCATCTGCACAACTAACACATTTGTTTGATGCTGCATTTGAATCCACTATTCATATGTCAGATATCAGGTGTGTGTAATGTTAGCATAGTCAGTATTGTGGCCCCATGGCATATCAGGGAAGCAGATGGCATGTCAATAAGGGTGTGTACATTCCTCATAGCCACAGTAAGCTTTGAAGGTTGTCAATATAATTGTATTTTATTGCTCCTACATGCACTGTTGATGATGAAATCTGCAAAACAGACATCAGGCATTCAGTATTGACATCTGTCCTCATATCATCCCAGGTATGTGTCAGACAAACACACAGGGGCTGTGAGCAACAGAGCAAACATAACTGCCACACATATGCACATTCAGCAATGGCATGTACACCTCTGAGGTATGGTGCACAGTATGTGTCAGGGTGCTGAACAGGTGCACAGAGAAACTGTGCACATGAGTGCAGTGTGTTCCAGGGGAAGGGGCATCACCTACTAACATGACTCATGCATCACAGAGATGTATAATGTTGGTAACAGGGATTGAGTATAGCTGCAGTGCATACTGTTGAATGTCATATGTCATGCATTTTAACAGTTGGGTAATGAGAGATCTGTGTAATATCTTTGTGCCACCTCATCTGTAAGTGTGTGTGTGTGTGTGTGTGTGTGTGTGTGTGTGTGTGTGTGTGTGTGTGTGTGTGTGTAGAGGTAAGCAATGATGCACAGGTCTTAAAGTACATATTTTGTTTTCCCCTCACAGGTGGCGAGGTGGGTCAGGGTCCCTCCTGCAGGCAAACTGATGTTAGTGTCCATACAGACTCTGACAATGATGATAGGTATGGTGAGGCACTGGCAGGATCGTCAGGGGCTAAAGCTGTAGCATCGGTTGACATCCCATTGTTATCCACCCCATCCCCGCATACAGTCACATTGCCTGTACATACCCCATCACCAGTGACCATAGATAAGGGACAGTTATTGGGTGGTGGGATGTGAAAGGACAGTGTAGTGACTATGGCAAGTGTGTCTGGACACAGCAGCCACAGCCAGATAACTGGTGAGGTACCAAACAGGCAAATGTACAGGGGTGCTCGTAGGAAGGCTGCTGGTCATCATGCCCCTGGCAGACGTGCCACAGCAGGTGTCACCAGATACATGTTTTGGGCAACCATGGAGGCACAAGCATGTATAGAATGCTATACCAGACAGATTCTGAGGCTCCAGAGGGCTACTCATTCTGCTGTTATCGACAACATCCATGATCTTCCAGGTGCCCACCGTTATTTTGCAGAGGTCCTGGATAGACGGTTGGGTGAGATAGTGGGAATTCTCGATCATGCAATGTCTGTGTTAGAACATATGGTGGGAGTATGGTGACAGCCACATGGATGTAGGTCAGCAACACCAACAGGTGGATGTCTATGTGGACATGCAACAAGTCGCAGATGCTCCCATAGTGGCAGTAGCAGCACCAGAACTGCATGGGAGGGTGCTGTCCACACCACAACATAGCAGGCCATGTGCACTTGGCCCTGGCCAGTCCCAACAGGGACCCAGATCCAGCAGACATTTGTCATCCACAGGGGAGAGTGCCATATCTGGCCTTGTACCTGGTAGTGCCCGTAGAACCCTTGGCAGGCACAGTTCCCATGTCCATGGCTGGGCACAGTGAGCTGCACACCCTGTCATGTACTGTCTGCAGCTGTCCAAAAAAAACCCTGTATAGGGCAGCTACATGGCAAAACTGTGTGCATGCATACACATACACATCACCAACACAGCTAGGGCAACCCCATTCCTACACACACCTCATCTGCACAGCCCAATGAATAATGAAATCCTCTAACACACACACATGATGTCAGCCAAACAGCTCAGCCTATGTCTCTGGCAAACCCACAACACACCCTGTGCATATGATGATACCTGTGCCACATCCCTGTCATCCAAAACAGTGATGCAGGGACAGGCTAATATGGTTCTGATGCAAAGGGTGACTGTAGTAAGGTGTACCAATGTAATGCTGTGTAACATGTTTTCAGCAGGAAAGTTTAATGCTTACATGTCAGGATGTGTAGCTGTCCAGCCATGATGCATTATAGCTGTTATTAACAATGACTGATTGTGGTCTGCATAATGCATTCAGTTTGTATTGTAGGTGTCTATGTGTCAGCAGGATGTTGGTTTGCTGTTGTTTCCTACAATGGGTATGGCACTGTGGTGACACCTTGACTGTGCCATATCCTGGGTACAGCTGAACACAAGTAACAAGTCTGTATAACAGTCACTGCATGTGCCACATGGCTGATAGGTCTAAGGGGTGTATAGAGGTGAGTGCATGGTGGCTGATGTCAGCAACCCTTCTACAGTGGACAATGGTAAGTGTACTGGGTGGCACACACCACATGTTTATATATAACACACACACACACACACACACACACACACACACACACACACACACACACACACACAGAGGCTTTGGTGTTGATGCAATACACAGAGAATACTGTACACATGGATGTACTTACTTTTGCAGTGAACCCATTTTAGCCTATGTAATTCCACCAAGACAAAATAGGCAAAACATCACATCACTAAATAATCAGTTGCTAGTTTAATGCCATTGACAATTGTACTGGCAAGGTATATGTCCCCTTCCCCAATATAGTGCAATCCTGGAGTTGGCAAACATAGGTGTGCTGGTGTGGGTGGTACAGCCCTTCACTTTGGAGGGTGTGGGGTGGTGTAGAACCGCACATAGTTTGATTGACAGCTACTTAACCTGTTAACATAAACTGTACAGTATTACAGCCGACTAAGCAGGGGGATACACACAACAATAACCCCAATGAGTGTGGCTGTGTCCAGAACATTCACACCCAACTATATATACCAACTTCAGTATCACTGTACAGCAATACAGTGGTGAAGATGACATTTACACATCTGCTACCAGTTTTGATGGAATGAATTTCCACAAAATGTTAGCAATTTCCAGTCAGTTCTCAGACAGATGACCTCCTGGGACATGTATTTTCTGTAAACTGAAGAAGATCTCTTCACATACACACACACTTACTTGGCAACACTGAGAGTAGAACCCCTACCTAGGTACTTATTGTTACTAATGTGTTTGGCCTTAATTGCACACACCACACAGCTTTTAGGATGAGATGTGTCCTGAGTTTCTTGTTAAGTGAAGAACATGACCAGGCCTTGTACAATATGGTAATGGGGGATGTACTGGTTGTTAATGAACAATACATAGTGTGACATACTGTCATATACACATTGTCAAACACATAACAGTCATAAACATATCTGAGAGACCTGGATTTATCAGTGCTAACTACCTTGTCAGTGAGTCCATTCTGTCACAGATAATTTGCACACAGCACATGCATCATTGGGCTGGATAGTATAATCAGTAACCTATATGGTTGATGGCGACAGTGGTCCTCATACAATGGACCTTGGGACATGTACTGGGGGTACCATGGTGTAAAGACAGTATACCCAGCACCCACACCCCACATTGGATATTTTACTCACTGAAACCCATGATAATACTCTGACATACCCACAATCACACATTGACCAGGACTGCAATACAACCCCTTGTCTATCTCATCAGTGCTACTACAGGGATATGCATCTATTGCACATGCCACAGGGATAGTAGGGTGATGGTTTGTCATGGCTCTCCTACTGTCACCAACATCACCAGGACCAGCACCAGCAACAGGAGTTACTCACCAATCCTCCTTAACCCAGTTCAAAAAAAGCCTCAAACTAAACTTCCAACATCATTGGCAGTGTCCCTGCTTAAACCCTGAATAATCACCACCCTCTGTTCCTGCAAACTCTCCCTAAGCATTTCAATCTTATACTCTAATAAGTGTATGAATTCTTGAAGGGACTTAGCCCATAACTCCGTGTATCATTGTCTGAAATTGAAGCTGCATGATTTTGATGTTGTCTACTATGTTTTATCTATGTTTGGCACCCTACTGAAAACTGCATATTATAATTATTTCTAAATGTTTCTATTGTTACTAATGTATTTATACTCTGCTTTCTGGAGCTTTTCTCCCCGGGCTGCCACTGAAAATGGACATATATCCAGTTGGATTTTCCCAGTAAACAAATGTAAAATAAAATTAAATAAATAAATCACTATCCATTATACTGTATGGCAAGGTGTATTGTATTTGGAGAATGTGGCCTCAGAATGTTGTATCATATAAATATACACACTAGCACACATAAACACACTTGCCAAGACTCAGAAGGTAACCAATGCCTATCTACCCTTTTGTACAACAGTGTTGTACTGGTACTGCAAGCTCCAGGTAGCCCATAGGGTGAAGAGTGTAACACGGTACACTTAATGTTCATTACAGCAGCAGCGATTTCTAACTATGGCAATGGGGGTGTAGTGGGTGAGAAGGCCCTCAGGGCATTATCAACTACAAGTTTACAAACACACAGACACTGTTATTCTCAGTAATGCACACTGAAACATTTGTCAGTACTGGGGTCCATAGGTGCAGGTGTTCCTAGGTGTGTACCAGGATATTGTCCATGGAGATATGAGAAGAGTAGGGGATGTGGGTACAGTGGTATCATGCCACCTGACATTTGTCAACAGGCCATCTATCAACTGATGCCACGTGAGTGATCCTCAGAGTGAGAGTTAAATACAACATCCAATCATCTGGTTGCCCCTTGCAGATGGCCAGTGAGGTGCTACAATTGACATGTATGCAACATATATTATATAACATAGCCAGTGTCTGTGTTGGAGACCTGTACCCAAGCATGTTCTGTTGACTGTGGTAGTGTAGTTGAGGTATCCATGGCATGTGGTGCATACAGGGTGGGGTTTCCTACCTGTGACATTCATAACACAGCTGGGCAGACATGTCAGTGTCAAGCAAGCATAGATTGCCTGTAAGAGGTCAAGATGGATATCTGACATCTGCACATCTATACAGAGGACAGACAGACATCAGCTAGCCAACAGGTTATGCATTAGGATGAATATGTGGACAGACAGATATCTGACACTGATAGGTATGTCATTACTACATGACAGCATCCCTCAATGACATGTCCTATACACATAGTAGTCTACAGTTAATATCCACATATCAGATCAATATCCAGTAGCAAATATTTAATAACATACAGCTCATACACCATGAACAGAATAGTCAGTACTCAGAGTCCATCTTTGCATGCATGGGTGTTTGGTTCCAGTACTACAATCTGCAATATACTCTTACTTGGGAAAGCACTGTTAACAGTAGTAACGTAATGATACACTACATGCCAGTGTGACTGCATATAACCTGGGATACTACCCATGTATGAAACACATTCAAGCAGAAAAGATTCTTGTACAAGCCATGTATACTCAGGTGTCCCAGACAGTATTCTCACACCCCTAGCTACTGTAATGACAGTACATAGAAGCATGTTATGTACATGGAATTAAATACACTTATTAAATATGCCATTACCCTACTATTTCATCAGACTGGAATGTGATCAATGCTTATCAGGGCTGAGCCATGCTTAGCAGGTTTCAGCATTGCTTAAATGTAAATGCTAAGCAGATTTGCACAGCGGTAAGTGCCTTTTCATTTAACCGTATGTTAGCAGCACTTACCATCATGCAAACCCACACAAACCCACTTAAAGCTGCTCAAAACTGCCTTAACCACTCTGTATCCAAATGTCCTTGTTCTGCCTAGCAATGAAATAAACAGCCCTTGCAGGTCTTGAACCCATGTCCCTGTACACTATAGGCACAGCAGTTAACCACTAAGCCATCACAGCTGTGAAGCAGTTTGTTGTTTTTTCCAATATATCTGTCAGTACACATACTGAATAGTAGTGAACAACTGCTTTGACTTCTACAATTGTGTAGTGCTTGTTAGTGAAAATAGTGTTGAATCAGTATGTTGTTATATCTATATAAACACATATCAGATAAATATGGTGGGACACATCTTGGAAGGTATATACAGCACTCATGTTTACACATAACAAGGATATTGATATATATATATATATATATATATATATAGACACACACACACACACACACACACACACACACACACACACACACACGTAGATATAAGTATGCATGTACATACACATATATTTATTTATTTACATTTGTTTACTGGGAAATTTCAACTGGACACACAGGTCCTTTTTCAGCGGAGGCCCTCCACATATTGTAAAACGACAATTCAGTAACAAAGTTGGTAACATATTTTAGAGAGCTCTTAGGTACAGATTATAGTAAAATAAACCCCATAAAATATGAACAATAACACAGGCATGTAGTTTAAATAATATAAACAGCTTAATGTACAGTTTAAACAATATAAATAGCTCATTGTACTAGTATATCGTATTAATAGGTTTTAAGTACGCTAAGCAAAGGAAATTAGTGTATCTTCATTAAATGACCTTTATGGAAACAAAGATTAGATCAGCCAGAGAGGGGAATTTGAGCAGAGTGAGCAGAAATGAGCAGAAGTGGGTGGGGGGGGGGGTCTGGGTTTGGGCAAGAGCAGAGCCAGTGAGATTTTAGGTGCAGTTTCAGTGCAGTCTTGAAATGACTGGTGGAAGTTAGGGTAGTGATGGTGGGGGTATGTTATTCCAAAGTTTGGATATGGCACAGGAAAATAGAGATTCTCCTGCAGTGTTTTTGGCTTTTGTGACCTGGAGGAGATTTTTGTTGCTGGAGCGTAGGGGTCTTGAGGAGTGGTAGGGTTGGAGAAGGGATTGCAGTGATGGGATTTTGAGAGGGTGGTTTAAAGGTTTGTGGGCAAAGAAGAGTTGATTCAGGTGAAGGAGTTGTAGAAGCTGCAGCCAGTCTAGTTTTCTGAGGGAGACACAGTGGTGGCTGCGGTAGGGAGCACCAGTTGCGAATTTAGCAGTTTTGTTGCAGCATGCCTCTAGTTTGTTTAAGTCTGATTGTTTAAGATTAGTAAGTATGGGAGATGCATAGAGTAAGGTAGAGATTAGTTGGGAGTTTGCAATAGTCATTCCACCAGTTTTGGTGAAGTATTGCTTGTTTCTCTATAAGGCGCCAAGTTTTTTGTGAACTTTTTTATAGTAAGGAATATGTAGGTGTTGAATTTGAGATTGTTGTCAATCTGTACTCCGAGTAGTTTGGTGTGAGCTGATGGAGAGATGGAGGTATTGTCTTTGGCAAGTATATTGAAGTGAGGGGGGTTTGGGGTAGATTTGGATGGTTGAAAAATGAGGAGTTTGGTCTTATTGGGTTAAGTAGGAGCTGGGAGTTGGATAGCCAGCTTTCTACAGATGAGAAAAATTCTTGTGTGATCTGTTGGAGTTCAGATAAGGTGGGGGCAGTGCAAATGAGGGTGGAATCGTCAGCGTACTGTATGAGTGAGGCTTGTTTGGAGGCAGTGTGCAGGTTGTTGGTGAAAAGGGAGAATAGTAGGGGGCCAAGGATGGAACCTTGGGGAACACCAAGGGTTACTGGAAGACGAGGGGAGAGGGTGTTTTCCCATACAACTGATTGCTGGCAGCCATGGAGGTAACTGTGGCACTATTTTGTGTCTGGTTTGGAGAAAGAGAGGTTGGAGAGAGCAGAGAGTAGACGTTCATGAGATACAATGTGAAAGGCCTTAGATAGATCAAGAAATACAGCAGAGGAAAAGAGGCCATTGTTTTTGTGCTGAAGGATAGTTTTAGTGAAGGAGAGCAGACCAGTGGTTGTGCTGTGATGTGGCCTGAAACTGTGTTGAGTAAGAGAGGAGATTATTGGTTAGGAGGTAGTTAACGACTTGGTAATTGATACATTTTTCTAGTATCTTGGAGATAGGGGAGAGGATGGCAATAGGGCGATAGTTGGAGAGGTCAGTGGAGGGACCACTTTTATGAAGAGGTATTATGTGGGATATGTTCCAGAGTGATGGTACCTGGGACTCTGATATGGAATGGTAATTAATATGGAGATAGGATATGCTAGGACTTCAGCAGCTATTTTTAGATATTCAGCAGGGAGGTTGTCAGCAGCAAGTTTGGTGGGTTTGAGTTTTGCCGGAAGTTTTTTTATGTAGGAGGAGGGAACTGTTGAGAAGGAGAAAGCAGGGCAGGGTGAATTGACATATGATGAAGTGGGAGTTGAGGAAGGGAAGTGTTGTTTGGTGAGAGATAGTATGGTTTCTGTGAAATGTTTGTTGAAGGATTCAGCTATGATGGTGGAGCTGGGAGGGATAGATGGAGGGGGGGTGTTTACTTTGCCTGGGCTAAGGATAGAGTTAATTGTAGACCAGAATAGTTTTGATTTGTGGTTGGAAGAGTTTAGTGAAGTTTGATAGTAGTGTGCCTTGTCTATTTTTATTTGTTTTTTGACTTTATTACATACTTCTTGGAAAATTTGTCTATCTGAGGGTTTCTTTGTTAGATGCCAGTGTTCCCAAGCTTTATCCCTGGTCTTCATTAGGTCCCTGGTGGTTTTCTATAGCCAGGGGGAGCTTTTTGTTCTGACTTTGGAATATCTTAGGGGGGCGTGGGTGCTCAGGATGTTGAGGAAGGTGCTGTTAAAGAAGTGGGTGGCCTCTTCAAGGTTGAGGTATTTTAGAGGTGACCAGTTAATATTTTGGAGAGGAGGTAAAGGAATGAAGGTTGAAATTAGCTTTGTTTCGGATTTGTCTATAGGTGATAGGCTTGATTATGTTTATGTGATGTCTTAGCAGGAAGGTTGGGGAATGGTCACTGAGGTTGTCAGGTAGACAGCCAGATATGTAATTGTGAGGGTCTTTGCTGACTAGGATCCAGTCAAGAGTGGTATGATTATTACTATTTGTATTGATCCAGGTGGGGGCTGTATTAGGTGTGAGAACCCATGGAGATTTAGGTGAAGGGCTGGGTGGTTGGTGTTACAGGAAAGCTAGTTAATGTTAAAGTCGCTAAGGATGATAGTTTCTTGGGGTAGGGAGAGATTGGCCCAGCTTAGGAAGTTTTCTAGAGGAGGTATGTTTTGGCCTGGGGGAAGTAACAACCTAAGATGTTAATTGTTTTCTTTGGGTTGATTTTGAGAGTGGCGTAAAGGATTTCTTCATTGCCAGACTGAGGAGCTGATTTGTTGAGAATTTGGATATCGAGATGGTCTTTGAACAGCAGGGCTACACCACCTCCTTTCTTAGGTAGTCTTTCCTAGTGAAGGATGTTATATCCAGGTGGGAGAAATTCCTCACTTTTGATGTGAGGCTTGAGCCAGGTCTCAGTTAGGATGAGAATGTCAGGGGAGTATAGGTTTATGTAGGCAAGGAGGTCTTGGGTTTTGTTAAAGATGCTCCTAATGTTAAGTGATATAAAGAGAAGGTCTGATGTTTTTTTCTTGGTTGTGATTTGAGAGATATGGGAGTTTATAGGGGAAGGGTTTGCGGTGGGGGTAGAGAATGTAGGACCAGTGTTGGGGTGGATATCTCCACTGAGGGCTAGTTTGGAGAGGGAGTTAAAAATGTGCTTTATATAAGCAGTGAATTGCAGGTCATATTTTAGGGATATCTTATGTTTAAATGTGGTGGGAGTATGGTTGTAGGGTAAGTGAATTGAGAAGAGGTTTTTAGTAGGGGTGCTGGTGAAGTTGTAGAGTGAGTGTATGAGGGGAGATGATGAGAGTGTGCAGTGAAAGTTTTTGGGAGTTGTAATTGTGTGGTTTTGGTAAGAGGTAATATAGGCTAGAAGTGAGCAAGAGAGGAGTAAAGTCACCTTGACTATTAGAGTGACTGCTTTGATTTAGGTGTATAGGCAATAGATGGGAGGGTAACGTTAGCACTTACACTTAGATGTTTTCTTTTAGCTGTAAAGTTCTCTGTTTTCAAGTAGAAAAAAGTTGACTGAGTGGATATCCCGAGGTTGCAGGGACCAGGTTAGCCAGGCAGGGAAACTATGGGGGAGAAAAGAGGGAGATAGAGTTAAGCTAAGTTTTGTTCAGACGTGAGTGAGATTAGAATACTTAAAGTTGCAATTAGGAACACTTCAGCAGTGTAACAAAGCAGATACAATTAAAAGTCCAGGTAATGGCTTCTAACAGTAGATGTTGCTAGGAGTTCTATTCAACAACAGAGAACAGAAGGCAGTCTACAGCATTAGCGTGCCTGTGGTAGCTAAGCAATACACTAGAAAGCAGAAGTAAGATTGCTAGATGTAGCTATGAGCTTTTCCCATCTTTTTTATTTTAAAAAGGTAAGGCAGTTCACAGCAAAATAGAGTATCTGCAGTGGATGAGCAGTTAAAACAATGTAGTAACAGGGAACACAAGATAAATGTTTTCTGCTTATTCCAACTTTAAATACGTCAGTAGACACAGGAAAGAAAGCTTTATGTTTATTCCAACTATACAATAAGGCAGTAAACAGCAACAGCATTCCTACAGCAATTAAGTACATTAACCAAGGAAACAGCAGTAATAGAATTCTGGATGCTGCTAGATGCTTTTCCAATTTTTTTAAATATTTTTATTTTTATTTTTTTTTTTTTAAACTAGTGATGTTTAGAGCAGTAGCGTTTCTATGGCAAATTCAGGATATAAACAGGAAACAGAATGAAAAAAACACTAAAAACACTACTTGTTGCTAAGTCTTATTCAATTATTATATAGGGCAGTTTACAGTACTGGCGTTCAGCTGGTGAAACTCAGATAAATGTGTCTTGCAGTTTGTTAGGGTTCCAACTACTTTACACAAACAGCTTTTCTATATTATTCTATTTGTGTTAAAAGGAGCACTTCAAATACAACACATGTAATAGTAAATTGTATGGGTAGGTGCTACAATATTATCAGATTAAGCAGAGAGAGAGACTAATGTGGAGGACACACTCAACAAATATGTATAGATTGCTGAAAAAGCAAAGAAACCTGACAGAAATTGCCGTGCAGAGAATGAGTTAAATTGTTCAACAATAAGTGACAGTATTTATATCCGATATTCCATTGGCCCTACAAATTCAAGCAATCTTCTTTACTTATTAAATGTTTAGCTGATATTAAGATATAAACAACAGTAATTTATTCTAGTGGATTAACGACAAAACACATAGAAAAAACATTCCATCACCATCTAGAATCAACTGATGCCTGCTTACTATCATAACATAATATGAAACCCAATTTTGGTAAACAAAGCAGTCAAACAAAAAGTTTTATTTTAAAAAAATTATTTAGGAAAAAACAGCGGCGTAAGAAAAATAAAATAAATAAAAAAAAAATACTCAATACATTTCATCACATAATAAAAACTAATATAATTAAACAATTAATTAATTATTATAACTCAATTAAACAATTATTGAAGCCACAAACACTGAGAATTGAGACATAGTAAGCCTTCAAGGAGCTAAACTTCTTTTGCAGTAACACAGTTTTTTTTTTGACTGAACAAACATTAACATCACAATGCAACTTGTTTCTAAATAGTGGCTTTCTAAACCTATTTTTTTTTGTCATGACAAAAAAAAAATGCAAGGGCAGGAGCTTTCAATACCATTCTTAATGTCCCTTATCTAACTAACAATCTCGGTTTTGAAAGGTTTTTTTTTTTCTCCTATGTAACATATTACATGGACAAAATAGAGCATAAATAAACCCTACTTTTAACCAAAAAATTTTTAATAGTAAAACCTCCGAAAGGAAAATGTAAATATTTGCAACCAAGTAAAAGACCAAAATTGTTTTACTATATCAAAAAAATTGATTTTTACACAGTTAAGAAGAATATGAGAAAAAAACAATAGTACCCTTTTATTTAAAATTAATTTTATGTTACACCACAATTTATAGTTTCCATTTACATTATCAAATACTAAAAACACTCTAAGCACTAATTTAAAAAAACATAACTATAAAATATTTTGTTTATTACTTTTAAATCTGTTTAAATACTTTCGTATTCATAAAAGTATGAAAAATATGTATCTCTTCCACATAATCAATTAACATATATATTTCATTATAGGCATATGCATCCTATGGTTTCATGTCCATGGAAAACTGGTCGATGAAAAAAAAAAATTAAAAATTTTCTATTAATAATAGTAATAATTTTAGTACCATTAGAAATATAGAAATAAGAGAAAAAGTACAAAAATTTATTCCATTTATATCCAAAATCATCACTCATGAAACCTCATTATTATTCCAAATATCTTAAAACCATTATGATTAACTTTCTTGCAAAGCATCACCAAATCCACATCATCATCCAATACATATATTATATTACAATAGATAAAAAAATCATAAGATGTATTGAATCTTGTTCAAATAATCTTTGTTAAATAAAATAGCATACATGGGGCAAAGAAGCCCCCATGAAAATTACCCCCTATACTGATGATAAAATGAATTATTAAACTCAAAAAATTAAATTATGAGTCAAACAAAGAAAAGAAACTATAACTCTATAATAAATGCTGTGACGGTTTGTCACCCAAAGCCAGCAGCCTCAATGCCAGGTGCTGTTTTAATGTTGGCTTTTAACAGGCTTTAAACATCATTAGTAAAACCACATCATAGCATTTATTTATTTTCATTTCATCTATTCAAAAAAAAAAAAAACACAAAACAAATATATGGGCATTTGTGTAAGGAGCTAGATTGAGAAAGAGAAAGAAAAAAACAAAAAAAAAAAAAAAAAGAAAAAGAAATAAAACAATAGAACCTAGCCAAGACAGAGATTATGTTTTTTGGGTAGGCAAAAAAAAGAAATTTTTTGAATTCTATCTGAAATTTCTTTTTAACACATCAGGGAACTAAAATAAACTTAGCCTAAACCCTTTATTTAACAAATCGAAAAGTATAGCATTCATTCAAAACAGCAAGCTTTTACCTTTATCAGAGGTTTGAAAATTATGTCAGTTCTTTTACTGGAGCCTAACTAAAGCTTGCCACTCATTCCATTGCATATGTCATAATTTAAAATTAAACTATTGGTAAATTAGTTGATAGTAGTAGTGTGTAGTAGGTATCTTATAATGCAGCTGAAAATAAAAAAAAAAAGAACTCAAAAAAAGAAAGATATCAATCTATCACCCAACTTTATCATAAGATCATTTGAAACAGTTACTAAAGAAATGTAATTTCTTTTCAAAGAAATGTTTACAAATTTAATTTTTTGAAATATACATAAGTTTTAATAGGGATAAATAACTGTAAAAATAAATTAAGCTAAATTTTAAATTAACACAGTTAAAATTTTAACCAGATAAATTAATAATTAATAATATAATAATACAATAAATTATATTACATTACAATCATTTCTACCCTCTTATATCCCCCCTCCCCTCTTATATCTCCCAGGTCCATGTCCATGTCCAAAGGAATGTCCCATGTGATGGTCCCATGATCCTGTTGATGATGATGAGGCGGAAAAATGTAAATGAAAGTTCTCCCTTTGTTGGGCCGCTGGTAATACTGGAAACTCGCTAAAATATTCTCCATCTTCTCCATCTATGTTCCCCCTATCCCCCTTCCGACACTGAAGACACAGACACACATTCTCTGCGGTTCATCGGACTGAACTTGTTTTCACTTTTCGCTTCGCGTTGTGCTTTAAAAAAAACGATTGGCTTCATAGTCCGCACACATCACGGAGAAGTTGCCTTTTTGCAGCTCAACTAAAGTAGCGAAAAACACCACAAGTCAAAAAGAAAGGTCAAATGGAGTAGAGGGGTCTTTAAAAACTCTGAGACCCCTGGGTGTTGTATCTGTCTCTATGTATTTCTGAAGACCACATATATTATAATGTACAGCAAAAAAAAGTTTTTCCAAGATGAAGTCCACCAAATTATGAATTCCGTAGACTGCTCAAACCTTGAAAATAATTCGTACCTCGTTCTTAAGCAGATTCCTGTAGTTAGGGCAATATATTGTTAAAGCTTCAAAAATATAATAGAGATACTTTTATAACTGCTGATCCAACTGTGAACATATTGAATCATTCACACTTCAACCCCAAGGCCAGCTTGATTAATTAACACAGCCAGACAATAGAACTGTCAGAAGACAAAGTCAGCTTGATACTAAAACACTTCCGATTTTGCCATCAGTAAAAAGAGTAGTAAGAGCACTTCCCTGGGCCAAACCATATACAAATCACTGAAAAGCTGGTATCCGACAGGTGATTCTCACTGCAATACTTGCCATTTATGTTGACAAAGTGCTAATTGTGAGAAACAGCAACAGTCTGCCTTTTTTTCCAATAGTTTAGTCAGTTTTAATCTAAAGTCTTTGACTGTTTGACAGTTCCAATTCTGATATTATTGTGTAGGGAGTAGGGCCTTCAATATGCATAGGCCAACTCCAGAAATAAAACTTCCTTTTCTTATTTTACTTCCACCACTGCAGTTTTGCTAGAGTTATGCTTCCTCGAATCAGCTCTTTTAGCAATTCTCTTTTGCTTTTGCTTAATGTTTTATGTTTGACTCCCTTGCATCTTGGAAAGAAAGCAAGACTGAAACTTCAAACTGTGCTTTGCTCTTAAGTCATTGAAATAAGACAGGCCTCCTCCTACATTTAAGTGTGCCCGCAATACTATTAATACCTTCATTAAAAAATATATTTCAACAAAGCCAGTATGTAACTTGAGGGATGTCTTATTTTATCTCGTCTCTTTCTCTAATATTTCTTGAAGTTCATCTACTCAGCTAAGATCCCTGCTAACCGATGTCACAGAACTGCAGTTCTTTATCATCAGCTTAGATGATCCTCTGCTGATTCAGTATACACAATCTCACTTGCAATTCAGGAGCAAGCGATTAATCTTTTAAAGGATGATTTAGATCCAGATAACATAGCTGATCCATTAAAGGGATGGTTCTATATATGGATCTGAGGTGGAAGCAATGAAGTACAAAAATTAGGAAACAATTAAAGACAGACAACCATATCACTTAGTCCATGGGGCTCCAGGTAACAAGAAGCTAATGTTTTCTTATTCTTATGTCACTAACTCCGCAAAAGTGCTTTTGACCAACCATAATGTCAGGTGTGATGCACATTTATTTAAAGCTCGCCTTTTACTTTACTTTAGAGGAAGACTGCTGGCTTTTGAAGTGCTAGTGGTTGGGGCCCCTTGCTTTTCTTGCGTCCCTACTAATGTGCACTGTGTAAAGAATACAGCTCTCAGTGGCATATATTTATATATGTATTTATATACATCTGTATATTGCTTTATATATATATATTCATATATAGAGCTATCTGTATATATATATATATATATATATATATATATATATATATATATATATATATATATATATATGGGTCCTCTTCACATGGTTGACTTTCATATGGCCGAGGCCATATGATCGACTTTTGAAAAGCTGAACATGGGGAACTGCCATCCCTGTACAGTGCGGAATGGGAAAATTTCTCTCTTCCACACTCTACTGTGATATCGGAGTTACGTTATGGGGGTGTGGGGGACTTGCCCCCCACGAGGGGGTGCAGGGGGGCTTGTCCTCCTGTTTACAGTTTTAAGGTAAGTGTTTTGTTTTTTGTGTTTATTTTACATGGTCGGCTTTATGAAAGTCGATCATATGATCTCGGCCATATGAAAGTCAACTTTGTGAAAAGTCAACCATGTAAAGTAGACCCGTGTATATATATATATATATATATATATATATATATATATATATATATATATATATATAAAATGGCCTCAAAAATCATTGATCCATACATACACAGTTTCAGAGTTGCCATGTCAGGGATTAGAACTCCTACCTAACTAGTATGTTACACTATAGCATTACGCAGTTACTGCATGCACCATAGAGCTTATAGGGTTAAACCTTGTCCAAATGGGCATTTCAAAGTGACTGACATCAGCAGGCTTGCTAAAGTTAGGCAATGAGAGGTGTAGTGACTGTGAATGACCGCAAAATCAATGATCCCTACACACACAAACAGCCACACACAGTTTTACAGTTGCCATGTCTGGGATTAGAACTCCTAACTTACTAGTATGTCACACTTTAGCATTATACAGTTATTGCACATGCCACAGTGCTTACAGGGTTGAACCTTCTCCAAAGAGGTATTTCAAGGTGACTGACATCAGCAGGCTTGCTAAAGTAGGGCAATGGGAGGTTTAGTGACTGTGAAAGGCCTCAAAATCACTGATCCCTACTCACATAAACACCCACACACACACACACACACACACACACACACACACAGTTTCACACTTGCCTTGTCTGGGATTAGAACAATTACCTAATTAGTATGTCACACTGCAGCATTACACAATTATTGCATGTGCCATGGAGTTTACAGGGCTGTGCCTTGTCCAAAGAAGTATTTCAAGGTGACTGACATCAGCAGGCTTGCTAAAGTAGGGCAATGGGAGGTGTAGTGACTGTGAATGGCCTCAAAATCATTGATCCCTACACACACACAAACACCCACACTGTTTCACAGTTGCCATGTCTGGGATTAGAACTCCTACCTAACTAGTATGTTGCACTATAGCATTACGCAGTTACTGCATGTGCCACAGAGCTTATAGGGTTGAACCTTGTCCAAATGGGTATTTCAAGGTGACTGACATCAGCAGGCTTGCTAAAGTAGGGCAATGGGAGGTGTAGTGACTGTGAATGGCCTCAAAATTATTGATCCCTACACACACAAACACAGTTTCACAATTGCTATGTTTGGGATTAGAACTCCTACCTAACTAGTATGTCATACTATAGCATTATGCAGTTATCACACGCACCACAGAGCTTACAAGGTTTAACTTTCTCCAAAGAGATATTTCAAGTATTTCAAGGTGACTGACATCAGCAGGCTTGCTAAAGTAGGGCAATGGGAGGTGCAGCAACTGTGAAAGGCCTCAAAATCATTGGTCCCTACTCACACAAACACCCCCACTCAACACACACACCCACAGTTTCACACTTGCCATGTCTGGGATTAGAATGCTTACCTAATTAGTATGTCACACGTTAGCATTATGCAGTTATCGCATGCACCACGGAGTTTACAGGGCTGAGCTTTGTCCAAAGATGTACTTCAAGGTGAATGACATCAGCAGGCTTGCTAAAGTAGGGCAATGGGAGGTATAATGACTGTAAATGGCCTCAAAATCATTGATCCCTACACAAACAAGGACCCCCCCCACACACACACACACACACACACACAGTTGCCATGTCTGGGATTAGAACTTCTATTTAACTAGTATGTTACACTATAGCATTATGCAGTTACTGCACACACCACAAAGCTTATGGGGTTTACCCTTGTCCAAAGGGATATTTCAAGGGGACTGAAATCAGCAGGCTTGCTAAAGCAGGGCAATGGGAAATGCAGTGTGTGTGAATGGGCCATAAACCATTCCTCTGGAAACACACAAAGTCACACACAACTTTACATTTGACAGGACTGGGTATAGAAATGCTAGATGACTACTGATTTGTACTGTCATGTTACACAGTTATCACAAGCACCACAGACACTATAGTGCTGAGGGCTACCAGAAGCAAATGTCTACAGTGATAGACATCAGCACATCATGTGATATTGGCCAGTTGGATTGTGGTGGGTGGGACAGGCCTCATGATGGAAAGCTCTTTGTCACTGTCTGTCTCTCTCTTCCCCACATCTATGTTTGTGTATGTTTGACCTATTATAGTCTGTTGTCCTTGGATATATGTGTGTATTCCTATCCAATGTGTGTGCAAAGCATGAATGGTGTGCAATGTGGTGTCTATGCACAGAAATCTGCAACTGACAGATATGTATAGTCCACTCTTGTTGTCAGACATGGGCTTCATTTTTCTAAGTGTACGAGCATAGCCAGTATGACCTTCTGTATTTTGTTGTCAGATATGGGCTTTGTTTCTCTAAGTGTGGGAGCATGCCCAGTATGACGTTCTGTATTGAGCGTGAGAATCCATTCCAGGTAGGTTGTACTCCAGTGCAGTATTCTGTGTTCCACACCTACAGCTAGCAACCTGTTTCTGCAGGATATATGTAGATAGGTTGATAATATGGAGTCACAATGGGCAAAGGATAGTAGGATACTGTAACTATTGTGTCTGCGCTGCTTGTGTTACATGGTTTTGGTGTTAGCAGAGATATTCAGAAATATGTACTGTTTTACACTGTGATGTATTATGTCATCAGATACTGACAGATATACTTATTTGCTCACAGTTATTTCCTGAGGAATATAAGATGAATGAAGCTGTGTCCAGTATTGTGGTCTGCAGCCTACATATTCTTGCACACTCATGACATTATGGAGGGGGAGCTGCAGACATTTGATGATGGGTCTGTGTAAATGTTGCAGCACCTTGATACTGTGGTGGCTGAGAATCCCCTGCTTGTACATCTATTGACGTAACAGGATGGCCATATCGTGCTGTGTCCATACCTCTCAGCTGTATAGTTTCACCCAGGTTACCCAGAGGGAGGGCTGCTATATCTGGTCATTTCCCCTTCACATTGTGGTTTACAAGCAGGTTTGTTGCCACCAATTACTGGGTTTGCAGGCAGGGGTAGTATGGGCACACATCAGAGTTTCAGACTGTACACACTCCATGGCATCCAGGCTTCTACACCCCCCCTGTTATTCTATCCTCTTCCTAACATTATGCAAGCAATATCTGGGACATGTCCCTATAGTCCCTTCATCCCAGTGGTATTTAGGGGTTGTCCACAGTTCATGCAGTAGGACATGGTGGGCATGCTACTGGGTCTGTCAACATGGCCTTGCATTTGTGTTCTGTGGACTGTGTTATGTTGTTACTGCAGAAACCAAAAAGAAAAGATAAAACTGAAGACTACAGATGAAGAATCCACTTAAAACACCAGTTTATTTCACCTCTAGCGCTTTGGCAACTGCCTTCAAGGAGTATAAAACATCACATAACTTACACAGTTTATATACCCTAATACATCTAACAATTAAACAAGCAGCCTAAACCAATTAATTAATAAACATTAAAACATACTTAATACTACTTTCTCATCAGATAAGAAGCCTCCAGTTACATTCCACATTCAGACCCTGAGGAAATAATGTGTCATATTTCAAAATGAAAATACTTTCTTTATATAACAACTTCTTTTTATACAAATCATCAGAAAATACACCCTTCATAATATGTTCTAAGATAGTGGCTTGTAACCCATTTGGATTAGAATTTTGAGCCAGCATAAAATGTTTAGCTACAGGGCTATCTTCTTTATTATTTATAATATTCCTGACATGCTCCTGCAGTCTAGTTTTAAACTTCCTTTTACTTTCTCCTATATATACAAGGTTACACGGACATTTCAAAGCATAAATAATACCTTCAGTATTACAGCTATATATATTTTTAACCTCAAATACATGGCCATTTGTATACTAAATTAATAAACTGGTGTTTTAAGTGGATTCTTCATCTGTGGTCTTCAGTTTTATCTTTTCTTTTTGATTCGTGCAGTGTTTGGTCTGTTTTTATGACGAATGAATCTTCGTTTGGGATCCCTAGGCTTTTAAGGGATGACACACTGGAAGGTAGTCAAAAAACTATGGACAGTTTTGTAATGCATCAGAATGCTGCAGGTATGGCTGGTTGCCAATACTTCTGCTTCAGTGGGTGTTTCATCTACTTAACATTTTTTTGAAAGGCTTGAACAAGCAAGAAATTCTAGAGTGAATCATCCATTTGCCTCTGTGGGACAATTTGTCCCTTCTTCCAGTCCTTCTGGTGAATTGAGTGATTTAATGAGTAAGTTGGAACAGTTACTGCATAAAGAAACTGCTGTATACTTTAATCTGTTAAGCTTGCAAAGATATGTTGACTTAGATATTACACCCAGGGGACTAAGAGCCTTTAAAAGTCCCTCTACTCCTTTTGATATGTCTGATGAAAGGGATGTGCAATTTTCTAAGAAATGGTTATTGGCAGCTCATCATTGTACTTTAGAATGGATTTCCATTCTATTAGAAAGAGATCATGTGAAACAAAACAAACTTAAGGAAGACATTAGACCTGCCTATAATGACTTATCTAAAAGACTTACATCTATGCAGTTTGACAAGTTTTTAGCAGATGTAAATATTGGTTTAGATAAATATGAAAAAGAACGTATTGATCAGAAATGCACAAAACTGAAAAGAGATCTAAAAGACTATCAAAGTAATTGTGCCTTTTTATGGCAAAAGACAACGCATTTTCATCGTAATAAAGGCTCTGGTCCCTTTAAGAAATCACCAGCTCCTTCTTGGAGTGTGTCATTTGCTTCAGATGTTTTGGGCATTTCCTCTAATGGTGGAGGTGGAGGAGAGTATTTTCCAGCGTTACCAGCAGCTCAAAATCCATCTAGATTAACCTCAGATTTTCGGAGAGGGAACCAGCAGTTTCAGGAAGAGCAGAGTGAGCGGAAGAGAGGAAGATTTCAGTCTGGGTACTTTAACAATCGAGAAGGACACAGTTTCAATGATAATAAGAGAAGCAAATGGTATTAGTGTGACTGTAAATAATGTTGTGCAAGATATTCTTGACAGTTCTGTGTCTTTTGTTTACAAAGATGTGTGTGAAACAATCCATGTAACTGCTGCATCTGAGTGTAAGAAAATTTCTGTTATTCATAACATTTCTGGTGTGTCTTTATCTGTAGATCAGATGAATGTTTTGAATTATGGTCTTAAGTATATACCCACAGTGCTGCCTCGGTTACATGAATTAAAGTGTGATATTTTTAGACTGTGTAGGAAGATACATTTAATATATTTTTTTGCCAATAACCAGTATAAAGAAGGTGATGGTAGTTGTTTAGAATCTGATAGTTTAGAGAACAGTTTTTATTCTTGTGTATCTGACCCTGTGGAATGCTTTGACTATGCAAGTGACTATAATGCCTATAGTTTGTTAAAAACTGATAAAATAATGAGCAAAAATGATTTTATGCCTCCATACCAACATGAACATATAAAGTGTTTTTCTCAAATGTTGAATTTTGCTGTAGAAAATGCTTTTTGTGATTTTATGCAGTATAAGCATAAGTTGGTATATAACCTAAATAAAAAGGAATGGAAGGAACTACAGGCATTAGCGAATAATGAACATCTTATTATTAAACCATCTGATAAAGGTGGTAAGATAGTGGTGATTGTTGCTCAATATTATAACATGTGTATGACACATCTGGATGATACCAATACCTATGTTAAGAGTAATACAAATGAATATATTAAGGCTATGAATGATTTTGACACCCTTATATCTAAGGGAGTGAGGTTAAAATATTTTTTCACAAAATGACAAAGATAAAAAGTTTAACACTGATGACAGTGAGTTGGCTTTAGTTTACTGCCTTCCAAAAATTCATAAAAGTGGGGTTGACCCACCTGGTAGGCCTATTGTATCTGCTCAAAAATATTTTTTATCTAATATTGGGAAATTTTTGCATGGTGCTGCGGTAGCATTGTCGCCTCATAGCAAGACGTTGTCCCGTTCGATTCTCAGCTAGAGCATCTTCTGTGTAGAGGCATATGTGAATGGGGCGTGCCTTCATTGAAGGTTGTGCGTCAGGGCCGGTAACCCGGTATGTAAAAATCCACTACCAATCATTAGCGGACCGGAGTTCTGCTGTGGCAACCCCTAACCAGGAAAAGCCAAAAGACACAAACAAACAATTGGGAAATTTTTGCATGAATATTTATTCCCTTATGTAATAAAGTTACCTAGTTATATTAGGGATAGTTTTGATTTTTTTGGAAAAATTATCTAAAATACAATGGAGTGCAGATATGTTTTTTATAAGTGCTGATGTTGTTAGTTTGTATACTAACATACAGTGTCAGTTTGGACTAGAAGCAGTAAAATATTTTTTGGGTGATAGTCCAGTAACGTATTATATTATTGAAATATTGGAATTTTGTTTGAATAATAATTTTTTTTATGTTTAATGAATAAATATACAGACAAATCAAGGGCACTGCCATGGGGGCTTCTTTTGCCCCCATGTATGCCAACCTGATGATGGGTTTGTATGAGTTACAGGTTCATAGGTTCATAGGTTTATACTAGACTATCTGCCCTAAGACATTTATAAAAGTTTTACTGTACCCATTAGTTTGTTGTGCCTCTGTCCAGCAGTGACACAGAGATGATTCCTCGATCTCCCATCCACAGGTCAAGATTTCTCTTGAACAGAGCGAGCAAGGTGCTCTGCCTCACATGGACTGGGATTTTATTCCACAGCATAGGGAGTCTCTGAGTGATAAATCTATCCCTCCAGCAAGTCCTATTTATATCCGCGTTAAGGCTTGCTCTAGTGGTTTATTTGGATTTTTTGAGGTGGAGCATGTCCATTACACATGTCACCTCTGAGCAGACGGGTATGCACTGAATAGAGCTGGAGTTTCTTCAATCTGGCAGCATATGACAGATTTTGGAGTCCTATCATTTTGGTGAGGAACTTGGGGTCTCTCCAATTGCTGCAGATGTCGGTGAGATACATCCCTAATGGGGCATTGTACGATCATTGGTCTGATAGAAGAGTACAGGGGAACAATGACCTCACTAGATCTGGATATGAATCCCTTCATGATCAGGTGGGCAATGTAGAAGGTCTTTCTAACCACTTTAGCAACGTGAGTGTCAAAGAAAGGCCACTGTCAACCTGGGTCCCCAGGTCCCTGATAACCTCTTCTGTGCTTAGTGGATTGCCACCTATATGGTAGCTTGGGGTTACCTTGACTATACATTTTTTTAACTTCAGCCATCTGTGGCGGCTGCGGGCTCTGGTGAAGGATATCTGTTCCGTCCTGGGTCACATTTCCTTCACTATGCCCAGCAGCTTTCGCAGTTAATTGCTTGTCAGCCAAAGTCCTCCCATGTTGGCCTGTACTTCTGAGAAGCAGATGTCAACAATAGGGGCCAAGGACCCCGACACCCTGTGGGACACCGACACCTGTGGCTTGAGTCTGACATAGCCAGCCAGCAACTCTAACCCTGTGGAGTTCTGTCCTTAAGCCAGTTTGCAACCCATCTTGTGACATATGGGTTTACATTGGTATTGTGTCTTGCAAGGTCAAGGTAGGCTGTATGGACTGCCTTCCCTCATCAATGGCCTTGGTGACTGTTTCAAGTTCAAAAGGCATGATCTGCCCTAAACTGTGTCGGGTCCAATGTCTGCAAGTCCCCTATATCTTTGTTTATGAGCTCCATTATGATCCTCTCCATAGCTTTGCAGATTAGACTTGTTATCCTGTGGTAAGGCTGAGATTAAACAGCTGCCTTATGTGCGGGTTTATATCATATAGATTTTTTTAAAAATTATATACTTAGTTATTTTCGTTTTATAGATGATCTTGTTTTTATTTGTAAAGGTGGGATATCTTAAGTTGGTCAGTTTATAGAAGTTATGCAACATAATAGATTTGGAATTTTCTTTGACGGCATACAGGTGGGCAAAGATATAACTTTTTTAGACATACATCTGATTTTGGAGAACAACAATACTTTACGTACGTCTGTGTATAGAAAATTTGCTGATAGTAATCAGTATTTGATGGGGACTAGCTGTCATCCATTTCATACTTTGGTCTCCTTGCCCTATGGGGAATGTATGAGACTTAGACGGCTATGTAATACTGACATGGACTTCTTTAAAGAAATGAGTGTGACTAGTGAGATTTTTAGATTGAGGGGCTATAGTGAAGCTATTATTCAAACAGCTATAGATAAGGTTATTAATGAACAACATATAGTTGGTACTTATAAATATGAAAGTAAGGAGTATAAGTTAGATATTAGAAATCAAGAGAAAAGACTAGCTTATTTTGTCTCTACATATAGTGTTTTGTTTTCAGTGATGTTTTAATAGATATTGTTAAACACTACTGGATTTTTTTGTTTAGATCAATGGACCTAAAAAATTTATTGTCTAGGTCTTTAGGCATTTCATTTCATAGAGGTAGGAATTTAAAAGATATCTTGGTACACAATAAATTTAAATATCCCACTGAGACACTGCAGTATAGGACAATGCAGAGACTAGGAACTTCACCCTGTGGTCATTGCAATGTATGTCATTATATTGTTCCAACTTTTAAGTATATAAATGGCCATGTATTTGAGGTTAAAATATATTTAGCTGTAATACTGAAGGTATTATTTATGCTTTGAAATGTCCGTGTAACCTTGTATATATAGGAGAAAGTAAAATGAAGTTTAAAACTAGACTGCAGGAGCATGTCAGGAATATTATAAATAATAAAGAAGATAGCCCTGTAGCTAAACTTTTTATGCTGGCTCACAGTTCTAATCCAAATGGGTTACAAGACACTATCTTAGAACATATTATGAAGGGTGTATTTTCTGATGATTTGTATAAAAAGAAGTTGTTATATAAAGAAAGTATTTTCATTTTGAAATATGACACTTTATTTCCTCAGGGTCTGAATGTGGAATGTAAATGGGGGCTTCTTATCTGATGAGAAAGTAGTATTAAGTATTTTTTAATGTTTATTGATTAATTGGTTTAGGCTGCTTGTTTAATTGTTAGATGTATTCGGGTATATAAACTGTGTAAGTTATGTGATGTTTTATACTCCTTGAAGGCAGTTGCCGAAGCGCTAGAGGTGAAATAAACTGGTGTGTTATGTTGTTAGTTGGCACCCCATGAGATAACATACATTGGCAGTACAGATGAGGCACAGGCCTTTGACAGAGGACTGTAGGGCATTTGGTAGTGATGCAGGCTATCTGTAGCAGGCAAGAGCATTCTGTCACTCCTACAATCCCAGGTTGCAAGCCACTGGATTCTCCTGGGGTGACAGGGTAAGTGTGTGAGGTGTCAATGGCAATAGTTCCTGTCCATATTAATCCATTGTTCTGGATGCTGGCAGGGTGCTGCTTACAGCTAGGGACACAGCTGCAGGGACACCTCTTCAGCATGCTGCATTCTGTGGGTATTCTCATACAGAAGTGGGGGTCATACTGTACTCATTCTCAACAGCAGGGATATGACCTGTGATAAACCAGTGTCTGATGGTGGGGTGAGCTGAGTGCATGTGTGATACGGAAGCTTCTTGCAGCTGACTCACAGATATACCTGGGACATTCCCCTTATGCTGCCTTGTGCAGGGACATTGGCAATCTCACATTACTTCATAACTGTGCTTTTTGTGGTCTGCCAGTGATTGCCAGACTACATCAGTATTCCATACTACACAGACAACTAATGTACTGCTAACCTCTATGTACAATTCCAAAGGTGTGTGCAGTTGACAGTTAAATTTTATGTACTCTCTCTAGGGTACTTCCTCTGTGTACTGTGTGTATGTCTGGGCCCACATTCATGGCATATCCATCTTTCAGATGGTGACAGATATTACATCCGAACAATGAGTATGGATGACTGCTGAATTGGGTCTTGCTGGGATACATTGTGGTTGGCACTGCAGTTGTCAAAACATGGCCCTGTCATCAAGAGTAATGGCCATAGGCCATTGGGACACAACCTTTCATGCCTACATGATGACCACTTCCACACAATCTCCAACACACAACAACCTAACACACAGAGCCCTGCATATTGTAAACCTGCAACAATCTATCCTGCATATTTGGCCAGCTCAGGTAATCTATGCTCCACTGTTACTAAACCCACACGTACATGTTACTGCATTTCTACATAGGATTGTGGGGGGGGGGCACACCTGATAACTGTAAGCATTTGCTATGACTGTACTGGTATTTCAGGTGCTCTGTTGGCTTCCATTTTATTTTGTATTCTGACCTATCATACTATAATGCAGACTAGAAGCATATCAGTAGAGTACAGATCTTGGATTTTATTGATGTACATTTCAGTTTCAGACTTCTTACCCTTCAGAAATAACATCCAACTCCCTGACCTGTTGTGATCTGTCTGTGTAGGTCTGGGGGCTGTTATTCACTGCCATCAATTGGAGGCCTTAGCACAGCCTTTCTTTGTGGTCATCTATACCTGTCCTGCTGGTTGAGACTGTTGTTGGGTATGTCAGCCTCACTGACATGCATGTGTGTGTCCTATGGACAGACATTTGGGCCACCACATTTACTGCAGTGGGATTTGTTATCTTGTCTAGTACTGCCTACTTTGTTGACACCAGTATTTGTTATGGATTTCATACTGCCCATATCTGCTGCCATCCCATTCAGCCACGCAATTCCCTTGCATGCTTACATCCATTCCATAGATACAAATAGCAGAACATACTACTCCATTCAGCAATTGATAGGAAGAGTGACTTCCCTTGGAGCTATGCCAGTATTGAGGATGGTGCTGGAGGGCTGACTATGTCGGATGCACATAGTACACTCTCTATACATGGTAAAGCATAGGTAGTGCCATGTTTGGCATCCCTTTTACTGTATGTGTGAGTTAGAGAAAGGTGTCTTTCCCTGGGTTCCTACCATGTCAGTGTATGTGCTATGTGTTGCCTCTTTGCCAAAGCCTGGGCATACTGGGCACGCTTTCTTCTGCCTACAGAGTCAGGCTCAGGTTGTTCTCCTCTGAGTCACTCTGTGCCTGTGCTGGCCTTGGCAATGGTGGGGGGCTGTGTGACCCTGCCCATGCAGTTTCTGCTGCAGCTGTTTCCGCAAGATCATATTGAGTAGCATGGGACATACAATGAAAATTTGTGTACATGTAGTTGGACAGTACTGCAAGGTTTCACCGGATATGTCCAGGCACTGGAACTGTGACTTGAGCATCCCAAACACATGGTCTATTATGACTCTGGTTTGTGCGTGTGCCTCATTATGGAGTTCTTGTTCAGGTGTGTGTGCATTTCTGATGGGTGTCATCAGCCATGGCTCCAGTGCATAACCAGCATCCCCCACTAGGTGGCCATATGGGATGTCCCTACTGGCAAATGACTGGTACAGCTGTGTCATATGCCAAATGTGAGAGTCGTGATAGCTTCCAGGGCTACCAGCACACACATTCATTATAATGCCCTGGGCATCACACATAACCTGGCAGTTGATGTTGGGGAAGCCCTTGAAGTTTATGTAGACCCTACCTCGCTCACTGGGTGGTGCTTTGATGTGTATGTGCATGCAGTCTATAGCACCCACTACCTCAGGGTATTCTGCTATTTGGTAGAAGAGACCCATATTGTTGGCCAACACCTCACAGGTGTTGTGGAAATAGATGTGTTTACCAGCATGTGCTGACATGGCATCCAGAAACTGGTGGAGTACCCTGGATGCTGATGCCTGTGAGATCCCCATGATATCCCCAGTTGGGCTTTGGAAGGAATCTGTAGCTAGTATTCTTAAGCCTACACATACCTTTGTATACACTGGGCTGGGATCCCCTCTGTTGGTTCTGTGTGTGAGGTGTGGCCGGCACAGCTCAACAATTTGCTGTAGGAGGTCCCTGCCCACCCTACAGTGCTCCACTATCTCCAGCTCATGTAGCCCCTGGTAGGTTACCTTGGATCTGTACACTCTTCTCCTTCTCCTCACTGTGGGTTGATCATCAGCATTGTCATCCTCACCACCCTCAGCCTCTTCCACATATTGATGTATGACAGTGACAGCAGCCCTTATCATTTTGTTAGTTTTGTCTGGTAAAATTTCCCAATTTGTGTACACTGGTGGTGAAGAGTTTGTGGGAAAAAACAGAGTGAAAGGTGTTTGCATAGTTTATAGTTGTGTGCTGTGCTGTGCTGGACTGCTGCCTGTGTAATTGGCTGATTCTGATACATTTCACCTGCCAGCTATGCTAGTTCTCCTTGATTGCCTCCCTACTGCTGTTTTCCCTTCTCATTGCCATCCCATTTAAGACCCGAGGTGAGCCGCACATGCCCAGTGCTCAGATGTGAACAGAGCTGCTATCTCCTGTTTTTTTTTTTTCCAGCGCACTGCTCACACCCATTGAGGCAATGTAAACACCTTTTAGCAGAAATTGGCCCTCCCTGGACATAAACACACTCTGCATTTCTTGGTGTATGACAATACAGCCTTAGACACACCCCCTGCCTTAGCTGTGCTCAGCTAAGCACAAACACGGGCCACAGAGCTCCACTCAGCTTACAGCAAGCATGACACACCCCATTATGAGGTTGTTAGAAAAATATGTATTAATGTGTGTATTAGTAATATGCTTAGTGCATTCAGAGCCTAAAAGAGTTAACACATTTATTCTATTTCATACTGCACAAATCTGTACAAGCTGCAGTTGCCTTTTGACCTTGTACTGTCAGCTAAATCTTGCTTGTGCCTTGGAAATTTACTGAGAAGCAGATTATTTCTGCTTGCGTTAGGAAAATAATGAATAGAACAATACTGCTTATATGAAACTTAGACAGAAAGTTCCGCTGTGCCATGAGAACATACACAGCTGTAGAAGTAATAGATAATTAGGACAAAGCCTGCTTGAAAATATAAACTGCAATCAGCATTTGCTTGTATCTGTATTATAAATGTACCTTGAAAAGTAACAGTTTACAATAGAAGCTTGTAAATGAAGTACTGGTCACCAAGGCCAGGTTGTTTTTCTAAAAGGTTTCGCACAAATCTAGTCATGTCAGCAGAAAATCTGAAGTAACACCTGCTGTAGAACAATGCTTAAAGTTGTGTTTGATTACGTCAGCTTAGAAGGCCATGTCTTGTAAAACAGTATAAGAATGAACGTACTTCCTGTTAGTAGTTAGACAAATCCTTGTATTTGCATGTTTTTGTCTCCTTGCTGCAAGTAAATTAAAGTGCCTTAACTGAACCCTACGTGTATTGGTCTTTGAAGTTTTTTCCTTTGACAGATTGGTCCTTTGGACTGGAAACCTTCACTTCGCCTCGGATCAGACAGGCCAGGTGGCTTGAAACCGTACGGGGAAGAAACCACATCGGTTCTTCTTATTTGAAAAGTCCTCCAACTGAATTGTCGTACAAAAGAGGCCAGCCACTTTCTGATCTGTGACTGAAGGATGGGTTTTCTCGAACCAGGTGATCAATCACGAAAGCTCAGGTAAGGTGAATCTACCTTCTTTTCTGTTTTAGATCAGAGACTAGATCTGTATTTACTCTGTTAGAGACTTTGTTTATAAGTCAGGGACAGAAAGATTACTGTCTTGTCATAGATCAGGGAAACAGAGCAGGTAGGCAGTCATTCTGAAGATACTGTAAAAAAAACCGTGGTACCACGTAAAAATAAGGTGTTACATAACGATTAAAAGGGTAGAACAAAATAGGTAATAATTATACAAAAAGGTCCCAAAATCTGCCGTTAACCGAAGACGCGAAATACATGCAGTCACTCAAAATGGGTTAATAAACATGAATTTGATGGTAAACTAGAAAAATCCTCACTTGTCAAACTTGTCAAACAGCTTAAAACCCATTCTAAAGGTCGGGTAAAAAAGCAACGTCAATTAGGAATTCCTCAGGCACACAGGTGGATTAAGGAAGTAAACCAAAGGGAACAAAAGAATAAAAATTCAAAAGCAATGTTTTTAGATAAGGAGGACAATAATTTAGTAATAGCATCAGCCCCTCCACCTCCCTTACCAGAATATGAGGCAAGTGAACAAATTAGTCCACCCCTGTGATATCCCGCTGTCACTATGAGTAGAGACACTACAAAAGCGAAACCGTTTGTTAGAGATCTCGTCGAGACCAGGTCTCGAACACGGGCAGGAAACTCAAAAGGAGACATTGAGTTATATCAAATGGGTAGAAATTCACGATATATGAGTGAAGAAGTAATATGCCCACTTATAGAAGTGCCTAATCCTCAGGGAGGGCAAGAAGGACAGGATCCAACTATTCTAGTGTATAGACCTTGGACTCCGGAAGACATCCGGAAAGCCACTGAGGGAATTCCCCATCCAAAAGTTAATTTTAGGACGTTCTTAGAAAATTTCCACGGAATGAGGCTGAGTTATAATTTAAACGGAGAAGAGGTAGAAAAAGTAGTCAGACAAATTGTGGGACCAGATTGGCACATGATTAGTGGTGACTGGAATCCCCGTGATATTGCGCTCAGGCCCCTCCTACATAGCAGCGCAGAGTTAGACAACAGAGTGAAAGGTCTTACAGACCGAATCTCTGAGAAATGGAAACCCAGGGCAGAATGGACTTGCATTAATCAATGTATCCAACAAGAAGGTGAGACTGTTGACAGGTATTATGCCAGACTGTTAGAATGTTTTAATAACCATTGTGGAATGCAGGTTCCTGAAGACCAGACACATGATTCCCTATATGAGCAGCAGTTAAAGAATGCATTTTTGAAAGGCAGTATTGCACCCATAAGCAGTTTCATTACAAAACACGTGGTAGATCATCGTACAAGCAGATTACAGTCTTTGCTTGAATATGCTAGGCATGCCGAAATGCATTTTAATAGCAATAAGAAAAAGAAAGCCCAAATATTTTCTGTAGAAGATGGAGCAGAAGTATATGTAGTACAGTCCGGGAAAAAGGGCAAGAAAAATGCACAGGGAAACAAACAATCTGATCAATGATCAGAAGACTTTAAAGGGCGAAAGAAAAGGGGTGAATGTTTTAAATGTGGTAAGAAAGGACACTTGGCAAGGGATTGCAAGGAAAACAAGAAGGCAACCACGGAGGATAAGGAGGGTGAGGACTGACTATATGGTAGTCAGGAATCACTAGAAGGGGATAGCGGAGAAAAGACAAATGAGTATGTGATAGAGGGAGTAGAGAATGTGACAGAAGAAATAGAGGAAGTGCAAGAAGTCACGGATAGTGAAGAAAATGAAATATTGGATTTGGCTTTATTGAGCCTAGAGCTCTATTTAGCAGGCACAAAACCAGAAGTCACACTCCTGGTAGAAGGGAGGGAAGTCACATTTTTGTGTGACTCAGTGGCCTCACGGACCCTGGTACATCCCTCCAAACTGCCAGAGAACTCAGAGTCACCTGATTACATATTAGTGAAAGCAGCTAATGGACAGCTGTATTGGGAGCCCCTCTCCCATAATATTGTGATAACTGATCCTGTTTCAGGATTAACCCAGAAAAGCAAAATTGTTGTTTCTGCAAAATGCCCAGTAAACCTCTTGGGCAGAGACCTTATGCGCAGCTATTTGGTATAGCAGTAGTTCCGACTATGCAGGGTATGGAAGCACAGCGACAAATTGATACCATTTGCAGTGCAATCTGAGGATAAAACATTTTATTGGTACAGCCAGGACTTAGTTATGACTGGTCCAGGGGCAGTGACCAAGGAGTTGATGAACGTAGTCATCAGCAAGTTCCCCTCCCTTGACATTGATAAACAGCATTTGTTGCACTGTACTCTGTATTATTGTGATACACCAGGACCTGATAAGGAATATGAGCAAGAATTGTTTAGAAATCGTGCAAACAGAATGGTATTACGTAATCTGTACTGGGACATAGAAGGGAACAGTGTAGTCAGCTGTTCATTGTCCCAGGAGTTCTTTGCACTCTACAAATCTAATTGATTACCACATGTTAGCTTAACTAAGGACAAAAATGTGAAATGGGTAGACTTGGGAGAAAAAGTCACAAGATGGGAGAAACAGACAGAGTTAGAACTGTCAGAACAAGGAATACAAGTGCAGAAGCTGAATTGGATAACCCAGACCCACCCAGCTGTACACTCGCAGTCTAGCAAGGACAGCTGATTAGCACTCCTATTGAAGGAGAAAGAGAATGCCTTACAGAATATACCAGAAACTCTCTGGTCAACAGAAAAATCAGATGTAGGACTTATTCGTACAGCAGGACCAGTTACTATTACGCCAAAGTCAGCATTTAGACCACAAAAAAGACAGTATCCCTTAAGAAAAAATGCAGAGGTAGGAATCAAACCTATTATAGCAGCTTTACTTAAGGAAGGGGTGCTGGTGGAATCTCCTGATTCACCATGTAACACACCCTTATTTCCTGTTAAGAAAGCAAACGGGGAGTGGTGTATGGTCCAAGATTTACAAGCTGTAAATGACGCAGTAATACCAAGGGCACCTACGGTGCCAGACCCACACACCCTGTTGAATGATTTAAAACCTCAACAGAAATATTTTTCTGTGATAAACATCAGCAATGTGTTCTTTTCGATACCGATACACCCTGATAGCCAGTATTGGTTTGCATTCACATTTCAGGTGAAAAGGTATACATATACACGACTAATACAGGGGTATTGTGAAAGTCCAACAATATTCTCACAAGAAATGGCAAGCAACTTGGCGGGGTTTACCCCACCGAGAGGTAGTCAGATTTTGCTTTATGTTGATGATATCCTGCTGGCGTCCCCCACCCAGCAAGATTATAAAGAAGACACTATAGCGCTATTGCAATTTTTAGCCGCTGAAGAACATAAAGTAAACAAAAATAAACTGCAGCTTTGGAAAAAACAAGTTAAATACCTAGGATATGTAATATCCAAGGAGGGTAGGACATTAGATGAGGACAGAAAAATAGTGATTTTACAAGCACCAAAACCCATTACCAAGTAGGAAATGATGTCCTTCCTGGGTACGACTAATTTTTGTCGGAGTTGGATTCCAAACTATGCCTTGGAATCTGCACCACTGACTAACCTGATTTATAAAAAGCCTATGGCAGCACAGGATTTGTTACAATGGACACAAGAAGCAGAATCTGCCTTCTGCAAACTGAAACAGTTAATAGCGTCCTCACTAATTTTGGGATTACCAAACTATCATAAACGTTTTTTCCAAACTGTAGATTGTAAGTAAGGTTATATGACATCAGTGTTAACACAACAGCATGGGGACAAGCAGCACCCGATTGCTTATTATTCATCACAACTAGACCCAGTGGCATGGTCTTTACCTCACTGTGTACAAGCAGTAGTTGCAGCTGCAATGGCAGTACAGGCTTCAGCCTCAGTAGTGTTGTTCCACCCTCTCACATTGAGAGTGCCTCATGCAGTCACGATTATTTTACTGCAAGAAAAGGTAGCATATCTTTCCCCTGCTAGGCATCTTTCCTGTATGACTATATTGTTGAGCCAACCTCACATGACAATTTAACAATGTACAACTTTAAACCCTTCTACATTGCTCCCAACCCCTGTGGATGGCACACCACACAGCTGCCTGCAGGTGATTGAGCAAAAAACACTGCCTAGAAAAGATCTTATGGATGTTCCCTTGGATGATGCCGAGGTGACATACTATGTGGACGGCTCATGCAAAAGGGGTCCTGCATGACAGAACCTAGTAGGATATGCAGTAGTTTCTGACACAGACGTTATAGAAGTGAAATCTTTACCACACAGTTTATCTGCACAAGCAGCAGAATTGATTGCCTTGACACGGGCATGTACCTTAGCAAAGGGTAAATATGTGAACATTTTTACTGACAGCCAGTATGCTTTTTCTACTGTACATGTTTTTGCGCAACAGTGGAAAAATCGAGGAATGATAACATCTACTGGCAGATCGATTAATCATTCACAGTTTATTTTAGATCTTTTAGAATCTATTCAGTTACCTCAGAAAGTAGCTATTTGTAAATGCATAGCTCATACCAAGCAACAGGATAGGATTTCAAAAGGTAATGCGAGAGCTGATACAGCTGCAAAGCAGGCAGCTTCAGAAGTATTTCTTTTGAATGAAGAATTACAACCCTCTGAGATTTTAGACTTAGAAATGTTAAAAACAATGCAGACACTTACTACAAAAGCTAAAAAACAAAGATGGGTAAAACGAAGAGCAATTCTTGAAAAGGGACTGTACATCCCTAAAGAAAGGAAACCGATATTGCCATCTAATTTGTTTAGATATGCAGCTTTGTTGAGCCATGGGCAGAGCCATGTCTCAACAGGGGGGATGGTAAAGCTGGTGAACCAAGTGTTCACGACATATGGCTTCTCAAATTACTCTACAAAATTCTGTTCGTTATGTCACACCTGTAATAAACATCATGCACAAGGGGCGTTAAAGCCCAAGCAAGGGAGTTTCCCTACACCACCATATCCGTTTCATACTATCTGTATGGATTTCATAGAGTTGAATAAATGTGAAAATAAGAAGCATTGTCCTGTCATTGTAGATATGTTTTCCAGATGGGTGGAAGCCTTTCCGACTAAAAATCCAGACACTACAACGGTAGCCAAAATCCTTGTCAAAGAAATCATCCCTAGATTCGGCATTCCGGAAAGGATCTATAGTGACAATAGCACGCACTTCGTAAATCAGACCATACAACAGTTAAGTAAATATTTTGGAATTTCTTTAAAGAATCATTGTGCATCACCCTCAGCAGGGCTAGTAGAGAGGCATAATGGGATTTTAAAAAGTAAGCTAAGGAAGTTAATATCAGAAACACAGAGAAATTGGATGTACTGTCTGCCCCTGGCATTGTTGAGCATGAGAACTGTTCCAAATGCAAAAGGATTGACTCCTTTTGAAAAGCTTTTTGGAAGGGCTTATTATATACTTCAGTGGAAATCTCTCATGCCCGCAGGTTTGTTTATCCTGAAATTTATAAACTAGGGCATATAATTGAGTCTAGTATTTCAGTCGGGTTTAGCTATAAGTAATATTCAGTGTCTTTGATAAATATGACTGATAATATATGGGTTCAAGAATCTCTAAATGGAATCTAATGAATAGACATGTATCAGTTTTTTGACCGCCTTTTGATCGATCTTTTAATGAACACTGATTAATAGGTACTTAATACTTTCTAGAGTGACTTTAGTATAATGACAGCATACTCAGGATGTTTATTGAGTGAATACATTTATACTTTTGTATATATATTTTTATTTCTTATTAGTAGTTTCACATGTTAGGTTATAATATTTTATGTGTTTTATTTATTTTGTATATATATTTTCTATATTTGTTTATACCTATATATGTATATAGAAATTTCTTTTTATGCATCTATAAGGTTTGTTCATAAGGTTATGTGCTAATTATGAAATGAAATTTAGGTAAATCTGAAAGGTGGGCTACATGTCAGCCCATTTCCATAAATAAGATTTGATTATATTAGTACTTTTGGATTATACATTAGTGTCCACTTCATTTTATATTTTATTTCATTTTATTCTATTTTCATTTATTGCATATATTACATATTATATATATTTAACATATATTCACACTTGAGGGTCTTGTTCATGCACAATGTTCACCTGGAAGTATTGCATGTAATATTATTGATATGTGATTTTTATTTGATTTAATATATTAGTATTACTGCTGTCTCTGATATATATTGACCAGCGATTGGCATCGCACAAGTTGACTGCTTGGCTTGATCCTAAATAGATCATTGTTCAGTTTTTGGACTTGATTTTTATTTCCATTTTTATTTCCATTTTTATTTTCTACTTCTGGTTGGTGTTCTTGTCTGGCATGTGTTGTCAGATATATTGAAGTTTAATAGTAAACTAACTGGGAGTTCTACAAATAACATGGTTCATAGTGTTTATTATACATTTACGTTCATTATAGTTTGTATAGACGCTTCCTCATGAAGACAGTTCCGGCTGTTTGCCGTCACAATATTTTTTGAATTACTTTGTTTAGGGCTTATACACTTATGCATTGATGGCGTTTTTTAGCCTGACATATAGCTCCGTTTTTTTTTTTTGATAAAATGTTGTGGCATGCATTGGTGTTGTAGAGTGAAAGTGATCGCTCTGGTAAGTGTATCTTTCACATTTGTTTATGCTGAAATTGATGACTCAGTGTGCCTATACTTCCTAGCTTGGAATATGATGGATTGCTTTGTAGTATCTTCACATGAGGGCGATGGATTGTGTTTCACTAGTTAGTATCGGCCAGACTACTTTTTTTTGAGTAGTTGGGCTATGTTGGAAGGTGAAACTATAATAGGTATACCAGAGTGAATGGTTTGTATCACGATTGCTTAGATTGGCCGACTACAAGATGTTGACTTATTTAAAGTATCTATGAGGACGGCTTTCTGTTTTAACATAAAGTTCATGTCTCCTGCTTTTCTAATTGGGTGAACATCATGGTCTACAAATATATGTTTGGAATAGTAATCTGTGATATTTTAAACTCTGCACTTGATCTACATGTGAATGTATGATTAACTGTATATTCAATTATATTTCAGTTTTACGCTGATGATTTTAAAGATGTAATGCTTACAATTGTTGCTTAGCGACATGTTTATTGATGCGATTTAGCTGTTAATTGGCACATTAATTAGTGCCCTTTCCCGCCTTTGATAATATAAAAGTTTAAACCAATGCATTGTTTTAATGGAATCTGATGAAGCGTGGTTTTAACCGCGTGAAAGCTTATTCTTGTTTGTTCACAATAAAAGATTGCTCGTTTTATGACAGAGTAGCGTCTTTTTGTCAAGGAAGGAGTAACACGTTCTAGTGAAATACATGGACTAACTTTGGATGTCTTGTTTGGTGAATACCTTTGTTCCAGCTTTCTGAGTATCAAGAATCTACAGCTGAGTGTTCCTGGTGGTTGGTTCACAGCTACTTTTGACTATTGTGTTTTTGCTTTGGTGAGTGAACCATTCAACGAGCTTCACCGGCTTTTCACTTCATTTTTGCTGCTTTCTTTTGGCCGTTATACTCTGTACACCATGGAATCAGCTGCTTACTCTGAACCGGAGTCGAGGGATACAGTGTCTGCGTTGAGAAGCTTACTACATTCCAACGACAACCCTTTATTGTCTCTGGATCTTATGAAAGACTTGAATGTTGTGCATCCTCAGAATAATGGTGAGAACCTTACAGAATTCTTTCCTATGTTGAAAATATTTGAAGATAATCTCTATCAGTTGCAAAAGTACATTTGGCAACGGCTTCATTTGGAAGCATGTTTACATTTTAAAATAGTCCCCAGGGGCATGAGAATATTTTGTATGCCCACCTATGGGGACTCACACCCACAACTGTTAAAACGTTGGCAGGATCTAAATATTGAACTTGGGTTCAGCTATGCCAAATTATTGATTGAATATTTTTTACCCTTAGAGAAGGAACTAAGGGATAAGACTGATAGTCTTTACAAACAGCTGACTGAACGCTTTACCTCTGGCTTTTGCAGTGATAAAATTAAACATGTACTATCACAGATTAATCAGTTCAGTGACAGATTGAAAACCACCAAGCAGAAGAAATTGACCAGGGACTTTAATGACTTTAAAAGGGGCCAGGTCTTCATTTGGCCACGACATCAGGCCACACAGAGTACAAACAGTGTAGCTGCTGATGGTAATTTGGAGGCCCACTCCCTCCAGTTCTAGTTATGCTCGGGTTGTGCAGCCTGCACATTCTATACCCTCTCATTCTACACATGAGGAAGAGGGTTCTTCAACTATAGCTTGCAATGCTCCATTCGCCATAGAGTTAACTGATACACCCCCTCCCAATCAAGAGGCTTTGAATGCTCGCCCCATTTCACATCTAACGGGCACCATCCCCAAGAATACTACTACAATGACTTCCTCTACTGGGGCTTTTTTACCGTATTTGAAGAAGCAGGTGAATTACAACAACAGAGGAAGGTCTCGCAGCAGAGACTCCAGAAAGAGAAAGAACTCGGGGGAGCAATACCCTCTGAACAGACGAAAGAAAAATTGACATTGGACATTCTGTTTAATCTTTCTAGTGTTTCTCTGGATCCCCATAGTATTAGTGTTCTTAATAGAGGTCTCAATTTCATACCAGCTGTGAATGCTAAACTAACAGAAACTCTGATAGATTTGAGAATGTTTTGTAGAAGTTTAAGCTTGAGGTTATTCTTTAGGACTGAAGAAATAAGTAGAGTTGATATCCCAGACAAAATAAGTTATAAAACCAACAGTGTATTCACACCCCCTATGCTGCCACATGTGGAATGCTTTTTAAAGCATGTGAGCATCAATATTATAGATTGTTCAATAATAACGACAAGGCTGGGAGATATTTCAATCTTACCCCCTCAGAGTTCCATCATCTAAACTACCTTAAGCAAGATCCCAGGGTAGTAATAAAGCCGGCAGATAAAGGAGGAGGGATAGTTGTGCTAGACACTGATGAATATCTAAGAGGTATGACAGATTTATTATCTGAGGAAGAAACATACACGACTATTACTCATAAGGAGGTAGTGCAAGTCATAAGTAGAGTGCATGACACCATCTATGACTTACTTATATGTCGTCAGGTTAGCCAAGAAGTATACAATTTCCTATATATAGAATTTCCTGTTATACCTATCATTAAAGGCCTCCCAAAGATACACAAGGAGGTCTTACCGATACCTTATAGACCTATAGTATCAGGTGATAACTGGGTCACAGCCCATATATCTAAATTCGTGGAGGATATGTTGAGACCAATTGTGAATCAATATCCCACCATATTAAGAGACACTTATGATCTCTTAGATACCATCAAGGACATCAAGTTAGATATGAGGAAGCAATACACGTTTATTACACTGGATGTGAAGAGCCTATTTACATCAATACCTAATACTGAAGGAATTGATAGTATTAGACATCTCCTGAGCAAAGAGACTTCATTTAGTAGTGATAGAAATATTCTGATAAGCCAACTACTTGAGCTCATCCTCTATAATAATGTGTTTTTGTTTGGTGACAGGTATTATTTACAGCAGTGGGGGGTGGCCATGGGCACCCCCTGTGCCAATACCTATGCTAACTTGGTGGTCCTATGGTGGGAGAAGCAGTTCCTTTTTCCCCATGAAGAATTTAGACACGTCCAATTGTATAGGCGTTTCGTGGATGACATCATCATTATATGGGAAGGGAATATTTCTACCTTTGAAGGTTTCCTTAGCCATCTAGAAACTACCACAAATTTCTTAAGATTTACCCTAGAGTCATCCACCACTATGATCAACTTTCTAGATGTGACGCTCAGTTTCACCACTGAAGGGAGTATTATTTCATCTCTATATAGGAAACCATTGTGGCGCAACTCATTACTCACCTTTGACAGGATGCACCCTAGACACGTGTTCTATGGAATAATTAAAAGTCAGTTCTTAAGAGTTATGAGACTATGCAGCAGGGATGTTGATATTGTGAGAGAAGCCTTGTTATTAGAGAATTTATTTATAAACAGAGGCTATGATCCTGCAATGGTAAGACACATTAAGCATGAAATTTTGGGAGACATATCACATAAGGAACCCCAGTATTCTCCATCAGCAGTTCAAGTGACTAGGAATTTTAGAAAATTAAATTCTACACATAAGAATTTCATCAAATATGTTATCACCTATACCAGTGATATTAACAGAATACAGCAAGTTATTCGAGATAATTGGCACATATTGATTATAGATCCTACAACCAATAGGCTCATAGGGGAGAATCCAGTGTTCCTTTACAAAAATAGTAAGAACCTTAAACGGATCCTTTGTGCAGATACACACGTTACAGTGGAAGGGCAGAGAAGAACTTTGGTTACCTCACATAAGCAAGGTACGTTTCCTTGTCATGGGTGTAATAGATGCAAATATATTACAAAAGAACAGACCTTTAAGCATCCAACAATGGAATATACCTTCATACCACATTTCTTTGCTAACTGCAATTCTAGAAATGTCATATATCTTGCCACTTGTACTAAATGTGCATCGTTCTATGTAGGTTTAACTAAAAGGAAACTACATGAACGTATCTATAATCATCTATATGACATCAAAAAGAAGGTGGAGACGAATGCACTAGCAAAGCATGTTATTGAGTATCCATCGCACTCATTTACATTCAGGGTCTTACAGATAGTGAATGAAAGTTATAGAGAAGGTAACAAAGAAAATAACCTGGCTACTACTGAACTACACTGGATTCTGAAATTAGGAGCCCATCTAGCACCAGGTATCAATAGTTCCATATCTTTGAAACCAGTACTATTATCACGTTAATGGTTCTTTATATCAAACCTTAGTTCCTTGTAGTAAATATTATGTATATATATATATGTATCCTAGTTTTTAGTTCAAGTATAGATTAGGTTTTATTCATGTGTTCTGGGTTGTATTATATATATATTATATATATCTATACAAATCTTTTGTTGTTTTGATTTATATTCTTATGTTAGTATAATTTTCCAAATAGCTCTATAATGAGATCTATAGCTACTTTGTTCACTCAGATGCGATTGGAATATGCTAAACACATTATTGTCTTTTTTATATAAGACCTATTCCAGGTTTGTTTATCCTGAAATTTATAAACTAGGGCATATAATTGAGTCTAGTATTTCAGTCGGGTTTAGCTATAAGTAATATTCAGTGTCTTTGATAAATATGACTGATAATATATGGGTTCAAGAATCTCTAAATGGAATCTAATGAATAGACATGTATCAGTTTTTTGACCGCCTTTTGATCGATCTTTTAATGAACACTGATTAATAGGTACTTAATACTTTCTAGAGTGACTTTAGTATAATGACAGCATACTCAGGATGTTTATTGAGTGAATACATTTATACTTTTGTATATATATTTTTATTTCTTATTAGTAGTTTCACATGTTAGGTTATAATATTTTATGTGTTTTATTTATTTTTGTATATATATTTTCTATATTTGTTTATACCTATATATGTATATAGAAATTTCTTTTTATGCATCTATAAGGTTTGTTCATAAGGTTATGTGCTAATTATGAAATGAAATTTAGGTAAATCTGAAAGGTGGGCTACATGTCAGCCCATTTCCATAAATAAGATTTGATTATATTAGTACTTTTGGATTATACATTAGTGTCCACTTCATTTTATATTTTATTTCATTTTATTCTATTTTCATTTATTGCATATATTACATATTATATATATTTAACATATATTCACACTTGAGGGTCTTGTTCATGCACAATGTTCACCTGGAAGTATTGCATGTAATATTATTGATATGTGATTTTTATTTGATTTAATATATTAGTATTACTGCTGTCTCTGATATATATTGACCAGCGATTGGCATCGCACAAGTTGACTGCTTGGCTTGATCCTAAATAGATCATTGTTCAGTTTTTGGACTTGATTTTTATTTCCATTTTTATTTCCATTTTTATTTTCTACTTCTGGTTGGTGTTCTTGTCTGGCATGTGTTGTCAGATATATTGAAGTTTAATAGTAAACTAACTGGGAGTTCTACAAATAACATGGTTCATAGTGTTTATTATACATTTACGTGCTTACGTATAGTTTGTATAGACGCACTTCCTCATGAAGACAGTTCCGGCTGTTTGCCGTCACAATATTTTTTGAATTACTTTGTTTAGGGCTTATACACTTATGCATTGATGGCGTTTTTTAGCCTGACATATAGCTCCGTTTTTTTTTTTTGATAAAATGTTGTGGCATGCATTGGTGTTGTAGAGTGAAAGTGATCGCTCTGGTAAGTGTATCTTTCACATTTGTTTATGCTGAAATTGATGACTCAGTGTGCCTATACTTCCTAGCTTGGAATGCATATGATGGATTGCTTTGTAGTATCTTCACATGAGGGCGATCGGGATTGTGTTTCACTAGTTAGTGTCGGCCAGACTACTTCGTTTTTTTGAGTAGTTGGGCTATGTTGGAAGGTGAAACTATAATAGGTATACCAGAGTGAATGGTTTGTATGCGATTGCTTAGATTGGCCGACTACAAGATGTTGACTTATTTAAAGTATCTATGAGGACGGCTTTCTGTTTTAACATAAAGTTCATGTCTCCTGCTTTTCTAATTGGGTGAACATCATGGTCTACAAATATATGTTTGGAATAGTAATCTGTGATATTTTAAACTCTGCACTTGATCTACATGTGAATGTATGATTAACTGTATATTCACGTATATTTCAGTTTTTTACGCTGATGATTTTAAAGATGTAATGCTTACAATTGTTGCTTAGCGACATGTTTATTGATGCGATTTAGCTGTTAATTGGCACATTAATTAGTGCCCTTTCCCGCCTTTGATAATATAAAAGTTTAAACCAATGCATTGTTTTAATGGAATCTGATGAAGCGTGGTTTTAACCGCGTGAAAGCGCTTATTCTTGTTTGTTCACAATAAAAGATTGCTCGTTTTATGACAGAGTAGCGTCTTTTTGTCAAGGAAGGAGTAACACGTTCTAGTGAAATACATGGACTAACTTTGGATGTCTTGTTTGGTGAATACCTTTGTTCCAGCTTTCTGAGTATCAAGAATCTACAGCTGAGTGTTTCTGGTGGTTGGTTCACAGCTACTTTTGACTATTGTGTTTTTGCTTTGGTGAGTGAACCATTCAACGAGCTTCACCGGCTTTTCACTTCATTTTTGCTGCTTTCTTTTGGCCGTTATACTCTGTACACCATGGAATCAGCTGCTTACTCTGAACCGGAGTCGAGGGATACAGTGTCTGCGTTGAGAAGCTTACTACATTCCAACGACAACCCTTTATTGTCTCTGGATCTTATGAAAGACTTGAATGTTGTGCATCCTCAGAATAATGGTGAGAACCTTACAGAATTCTTTCCTATGTTGAAAATATTTGAAGATAATCTCTATCAGTTGCAAAAGTACATTTGGCAACGGCTTCATTTGGAAGCATGTTTACATTTTAAAATAGTCCCCAGGGGCATGAGAATATTTTGTATGCCCACCTATGGGGACTCACACCTAACTGTTAAAAGCGTTGGCATGATCTAAATATTGAACTTGGGTTCAGCTATGCCAAATTATTGATTGAATATTTTTTACCCTTAGAGAAGGAACTAAGGGATAAGACTGATAGTCTTTACAAACAGCTGACTGAACGCTTTACCTCTGGCTTTTGCAGTGATAAAATTAAACATGTACTATCACAGATTAATCAGTTCAGTGACAGATTGAAAACCACCAAGCAGAAGAAATTGACCAGGGACTTTAATGACTTTAAAAGGGGCCAGGTCTTCATTTGGCCACGACATCAGGCCACACAGAGTACAAACAGTGTAGCTGCTGATGGTAATTTGGAGAGGCCCACTCCCTCCAGTTCTAGTTATGCTCGGGTTGTGCAGCCTGCACATTCTATACCCTCTCATTCTACACATGAGGAAGAGGGTTCTTCAACTATAGCTTGCAATGCTCCATTCGCCATAGAGTTAACTGATACACCCCCTCCCAATCAAGAGGCTTTGAATGCTCGCCCCATTTCACATCTAACGGGCACCATCCCCAAGAATACTACTACAATGACTTCCTCTACTGGGGCTTTTTTACCGTATTTGAAGAAGCAGGTGAATTACAACAACAGAGGAAGGTCTCGCAGCAGAGACTCCAGAAAGAGAAAGAATTCGGGGGAGCAATACCCTCTGAACAGACGAAAGAAAAATTGACATTGGACATTCTGTTTAATCTTTCTAGTGTTTCTCTGGATCCCCATAGTATTAGTGTTCTTAATAGAGGTCTCAATTTCATACCAGCTGTGAATGCTAAACTAACAGAAACTCTGATAGATTTGAGAATGTTTTGTAGAAGTTTAAGCTTGAGGTTATTCTTTAGGACTGAAGAAATAAGTAGAGTTGATATCCCAGACAAAATAAGTTATAAAACCAACAGTGTATTCACACCCCCCATGCTGCCACATGTGGAATGCTTTTTAAAAGCATGTGAGCATCAATATTATAGATTGTTCAATAATAACGACAAGGCTGGGAGATATTTCAATCTTACCCCCTCAGAGTTCCATCATCTAAACTACCTTAAGCAAGATCCCAGGGTAGTAATAAAGCCGGCAGATAAAGGAGGAGGGATAGTTGTGCTAGACACTGATGAATATCTAAGAGGTATGACAGATTTATTATCTGAGGAAGAAACATACACGACTATTACTCATAAGGAGGTAGTGCAAGTCATAAGTAGAGTGCATGACACCATCTATGACTTACTTATATGTCGTCAGGTTAGCCAAGAAGTATACAATTTCCTATATATAGAATTTCCTGTTATACCTATCATTAAAGGCCTCCCAAAGATACACAAGGAGGTCTTACCGATACCTTATAGACCTATAGTATCAGGTGATAACTGGGTCACAGCCCATATATCTAAATTCGTGGAGGATATGTTGAGACCAATTGTGAATCAATATCCCACCATATTAAGAGACACTTATGATCTCTTAGATACCATCAAGGACATCAAGTTAGATATGAGGAAGCAATACACGTTTATTACACTGGATGTGAAGAGCCTATTTACATCAATACCTAATACTGAAGGAATTGATAGTATTAGACATCTCCTGAGCAAAGAGACTTCATTTAGTAGTGATAGAAATATTCTGATAAGCCAACTACTTGAGCTCATCCTCTATAATAATGTGTTTTTGTTTGGTGACAGGTATTATTTACAGCAGTCGGGGGTGGCCATGGGCACCCCTGTAATACCTATGCTAACTTGGTGGTCCTATGGTGGGAGAAGCAGTTCCTTTTTCCCCATGAAGAATTTAGACACGTCCAATTGTATAGGCGTTTTGTGGATGACATCATTATTATATGGGAAGGGAATATCTCTACCTTTGAAGGTTTCCTTAGCCATCTAGAAACTACCACAAATTTCTTAAGATTTACCCTAGAGTCATCCACCACTATGATCAACTTTCTAGATGTGACGCTCAGTTTCACCACTGAAGGGAGTATTATTTCATCTCTATATAGGAAACCATTGTGGCGCAACTCATTACTCACCTTTGACAGCATGCACCCTAGACACGTGTTCTATGGAATAATTAAAAGTCAGTTCTTAAGAGTTATGAGACTATGCAGCAGGGATGTTGATATTGTGAGAGAAGCCTTGTTATTAGAGAATTTATTTATAAACAGAGGCTATGATCCTGCAATGGTAAGACACATTAAGCATGAAATTTTGGGAGACATATCACATAAGGAACCCCAGTATTCTCCATCAGCAGTTCAAGTGACTAGGAATTTTAGAAAATTAAATTCTACACATAAGAATTTCATCAAATATGTTATCACCTATACCAGTGATATTAACAGAATACAGCAAGTTATTCGAGATAATTGGCACATATTGATTATAGATCCTACAACCAATAGGCTCATAGGGGAGAATCCAGTGTTCCTTTACAAGAATAGTAAGAACCTTAAACGGATCCTTTGTGCAGATACACACGTTACAGTGGAAGGGCAGAGAAGAACTTTGGTTACCTCACATAAGCAAGGTACGTTTCCTTGTCATGGGTGCAATAGATGCAAATATATTACAAAAGAACAGACCTTTAAGCATCCAACAATGGAATATACCTTCATACCACATTTCTTTGCTAACTGCAATTCTAGAAATGTCATATATCTTGCCACTTGTACTAAATGTGCATCGTTCTATGTAGGTTTAACTAAAAGGAAACTACATGAACGTATCTATAATCATCTATATGACATCAAAAAGAAGGTGGAGACGAATGCACTAGCAAAGCATGTTATTGAGTATCCATCGCACTCATTTACATTCAGGGTCTTACAGATAGTGAATGAAAGTTATAGAGAAGGTAACAAAGAAAATAACCTGGCTACTACTGAACTACACTGGATTCTGAAATTAGGAGCCCATCTAGCACCAGGCATCAATAGTTTCATATCTTTGAAACCAGTACTATTATTACGTTAATGGTTCTTTATATCAAACCTCAGTTCCTTGTAGTAAATATTATGTATATATATATATATATGTATCCTAGTTTTTAGTTTAAGTATAGATTAGGTTTTACTCATGTGTTCTGGGTTGTTTTATTATATATATTATATATATCTATACAAATCTTTTGTTGTTTTGATCTATATTCTTATGTTAGTATAATTTTCCAAATAGCTCTATAATGAGATTTATAGCTACTTTGTTCACTCAGATGCGATTGGAATATGCTAAACACATTATTGTCTTTTTTATATAAGACCTATTCCAGGTTTGTTTATCCTGAAATTTATAAACTAGGGCATATAATTGAGTCTAGTATTTCAGTCGGGTTTAGCTATAAGTAATATTCAGTGTCTTTGATAAATATGACTGATAATATATGGGTTCAAGAATCTCTAAATGGAATCTAATGAATAGACATCTATCAGTTTTTTTGACCGTCTTTTGATCGATCTTTTAATGAACACTGATTAATAGGCACTTAATACTTTCTAGAGTGACTTTAGTATAATGACAGCATACTCAGGATGTCTATTCAGTGAATACATTTATACTTTTGTATATATATTTTTATTTCTTATTAGTAGTTTCACATGTTAGGTTATAATATTTTATGTGTTTTATTTATTTTAGTATATATATTTTCTATATTTGTTTATACCTATATATTTATATAGAAATTTCTTTTTATGTATCTATAAGGTTTGTTTATAAGGTTATGTGCTAATTATGAAATGAAATTTAGGTAAATCTGTAAGGTGGGCTACATGTCAGCCCATTTCCATGAATAAGATTTGATTATATTAGTATTTTTGGATTATACATTAGTGTCCACTTTATTCTATACTTTATTTTATTTTATTCTATTTTTATTTATTGCACATATTACATATTATATATATTTAACATATATTCACACTTGAGGGTCTTGTTCATGCACAATGTCCACCTGGAAGTATTGCATGTAATATTATTAATATGTGATTTTTATTTGATTTAACATATTAGTATTACTGTTGTCTCTGGTATATATTGACCAGCGATTGGCATCGCACAAGTTGACTGCTTGGCTTGATTCTAAATAGATCATTGTTCAGTTTTTGGACCTGATTTTTATTTCCATTTTTATTTCCATCCTTATTTTCTACTTCTGGTTGAGGTTCTTGTCTGACATGTGTTGTCAGATATAATGAAGTTTAATAGTAAACTAACTGGGAGTTCTACAAATAACATGGTTCATAGTGTTTATTATACATTTACGTGCTTACGTATAGTTTGTATAGACGCACTTCCTCATGAAGACAGTTCCGGCTGTTTGCCGTCACAATATTTTTTGAATTACTTTGTTTAGGGCTTATACACTTATGCATTGATGGCGTTTTTTAGCCTGACATATAGCTCCGTTTTTTTTTTTTGATAAAATGTTGTGGCATGCATTGGTGTTGTAGAGTGAAAGTGATCGCTCTGGTAAGTGTATCTTTCACATTTGTTTATGCTGAAATTGATGACTCAGTGTGCCTATACTTCCTAGCTTGGAATGCATATGATGGATTGCTTTGTAGTATCTTCACATGAGGGCGATCGGGATTGTGTTTCACTAGTTAGTATCGGCCAGACTACTTCGTTTTTTTGAGTAGTTGGGCTATGTTGGAAGGTGAAACTATAATAGGTATACCAGAGTGAATGGTTTGTATGCGATTGCTTAGATTGGCCGACTACAAGATGTTGACTTATTTAAAGTATCTATGAGGACGGCTTTCTGTTTTAACATAAAGTTCATGTCTCCTGCTTTTCTAATTGGGTGAACATCATGGTCTACAAATATATGTTTGGAATAGTAATCTGTGATATTTTAAACTCTGCACTTGATCTACATGTGAATGTATGATTAACTGTATATTCACGTATATTTCAGTTTTTTACGCTGATGATTTTAAAGATGTAATGCTTACAATTGTTGCTTAGCGACATGTTTATTGATACGATTTAGCTGTTAATTGGCACATTAATTAGTGCCCTTTCCCGCCTTTGATAATATAAAAGTTTAAACCAATGCATTGTTTTAATGGAATCTGATGAAGCGTGGTTTTAACCGCGTGAAAGCGCTTATTCTTGTTTGTTCACAATAAAAGATTGCTCGTTTTATGACAGAGTAGCGTCTTTTTGTCAAGGAAGGAGTAACACGTTCTAGTGAAATACATGGACTAACTTTGGATGTCTTGTTTGGTGAATACCTTTGTTCCAGCTTTCTGAGTATCAAGAATCTACAGCTGAGTGTTCCTGGTGGTTGGTTCACAGCTACTTTTGACTATCTGTATGGATTTCATAGAGTTGAATAAATGTGAAAATAAGAAGCATTGTCCTGTCATTGTAGATATGTTTTCCAGATGGGTGGAAGCCTTTCCGACTAAAAATCCAGACACTACAACGGTAGCCAAAATCCTTGTCAAAGAAATCATCCCTAGATTCGGCATTCCGGAAAGGATCTATAGTGACAATAGCACGCACTTCGTAAATCAGACCATACAACAGTTAAGTAAATATTTTGGAATTTCTTTAAAGAATCATTGTGCGTATCACCCTCAGTCAGCAGGGCTAGTAGAGAGGCATAATGGGATTTTAAAAAGTAAGCTAAGGAAGTTAATATCAGAAACACAGAGAAATTGGATGTACTGTCTGCCCCTGGCATTGTTGAGCATGAGAACTGTTCCAAATGCAAAAGGATTGACTCCTTTTGAAAAGCTTTTTGGAAGGGCTTATTATATACTTCAGTGGAAATCTCTCATGCCCGCAGACCAGGAAGCTGATGGTACATTAGCAGAGTATATATGTAAGTTATTAAATTCTAAACATTTGTTGCAGTTAAATTCTGTTTCAGATAAAGAATGAACCAGACTGTTAGAAGTGGCAGTGTCTCCAGGAGTTTGGATTTGGCTGAAGGTGGTCAAAAAGAAAAAACTGGGCATCTCCAAAGTGGGAAGGTCCATATCAAGTGCTTTTGTCAACACCCACTGCAGTCAAGATCGTGGAGCGTGCCTCTTGGATCCACCTGATGCACTGTAAATTAGTTAAAGACTTTGAACTAGATAAAAATCTTGTCACATGCCAAGAGTAAAAATGATAGAGTCCAGAAGAAACAGGAATGCAGAACAACCCTTTCCTCAGAAGTATTGCATAATCATCCTGTTAACTGTACTAGTGACAATAATCTTTTTGCTGTGGCCTTTTCTTTTCCCAGCCACACAGACTGAACTGAATAAACATGAAGCGTTACTCATAAACTGGCATCAAAACTTTAACACTTACCAGGCAATTAAATATGTGTATGCTGAGACTTTCAATGATTCGAATTGCTGGATTTACACAGCGTTGCCAACAGCATACGGGGGGTTATTAATGACTACAGTCCCCCTAGGGGTCAATGAGACCTGGGAGAACTTGATTTATGATACCTCAACAATTACAGCACAAGATAAAATAGCATTGCACTTGTCTGTTCCACAAAAGGGAACTGTGTGTTTTTATAAAAATGATACTGTTCAGGTGGGTTGGAGAAATTGCAATGTGACTGTTCCTTATAGATGTTATACTAAAGGAAACAAAGTAGATCCTTATTGTAATACAAACTATGATTCATTTCTTGGATTGATGCACAAAACACTTGATGAAGTAAAACATAATTCTATTCTTTATAAACAGCTGTCTATAATTGATAGAAAAATGTTTCATGCAGGGCGAGTGTACATTCATAGCAAGGTTACTACTAAAGTAGAGGATTGTTATTTTGTGTGTGACAGAAAGGCATACAAATGGTTACCTGAGAATTGGTCCGGCAGTTGTTTTTTGGGTTACCTGGTTCTGGCCATATGATACACTGCAGTTTTGCCTCATGGGAAAATTCGAAATGTCCGAGAGGTCATCAAGAAACCTGAGAATCCTGTGGGACGAATTGATGCACGTTGGAAAGACCATCATTCCCTAGGCAAAGGACTGACACACATGGACTTGAGTGATAGCGTTATATCGTGGGCGGGCATATCACCAGCATATGGAGCAGTGAAATCGATCTGGGAGCTGAGAAAACTGTCGAAATTTCTCGAAGTAATGAGCAACGCAACTTTTTCTGCTCTCGAATTGGTGACTGATGAACTGAATGCTATGAGAACTGTAGTGCTCCAAAACCACATGACTCTCGACTTCACCCTAGTTGCGAGGGGTGGTACGTGCGCTTTAATCCAAGAAGAATGCTGTTCGTATATTCCTGACCATAAACACGAGATAGACAATCATCTTGAGGTGATTCAGCAAGTGTTGGCCATGACCAAACCAGACCCAAACCCACTGATGGACTTTTTCCAGAAATGGTTTGGGGGGTGGGGTACCATCCTAATGAACATCCTGATTGCCATTTGTGTAGGTATGCTCCTACTGAGAGTATGTGTTTGCTGTGGTATCCCCTGCATGAAAAGACTGATTAAAGATCTTATGGACATGTCAGTTTCTGAAACCTTATATCAAAGTACTGAGTTTGAAGAACTGTTAAAAGAGTGAAAATGCTTTCATAAGTTTAAACTGAATGACTCTCTTAACTGCAAATCCTGAGTGGAATAGGTTAGGAGAAGAAAACAAACTGTTTATGCTTATTTTTGAAAGTAGAATAAAAGTATCAATAGGTGGGAAATGTTAGAAAAATATGTATTAATGTGTGTATTAGTAATATGCTTAGTGCATTTAGAACCTAAAAGAGTTAACACATTTATTCTATTTCATACTGCACAAATCTGTACAAACTGCAGTTGCCTTTTAACCTTGTACTGTCAGCTAAATCTTGCTTGTGCCTTGGAAATTTACTGAGAAGCAGATGATTTCTGCTTGCGTTAGGAAAATAATGAATAGAACAATACTGCTTATATAAAACTTAGACAGGAAGTTCCACTGTGCCATGAGAACATACACAGCTGTAGAAGTAATAGATAATTAGGACAAAGCCTGCTTGAAAATATAAACTGCAATCAGCATTTGCTTGTATCTGTATTATAAAAGTACCTTGAAAAGTAACAGTTTACAATAGACGCTTGTAAATGAAGTACTGGTCACCAAGGCCAGGTTGTTTTTCTAAAAAGTTTCTCACAAATCTAGTCATGTCAGCAGAAAATCTGAAGTAACACCTGCTGTAGAACAATGCTTAAAGTTGTGTTTGATTACATCAGCTTAGAAGGCCATTTCTTGTAAAACAGTATAAGAATGAACGTACTTCCTGTTAGTAGTTAGACAAATCCTTATTTTTGCATGTTTTTGTCTCCTTGCTGCAAGTAAATTAAAGTGCCTTAACTGAACCTTACGTGTATTGGTCTTTGAAGTTTTTTCCTTTGACAGAGGTCGTCTAGCTCTTAGGCTTACGCCATGATCTTGCTGCACCTACACGATTGGGTGCAAGCTAGCACTGAGGGAAAATCTGTGATTCAGTATCATTCCCCTTATTTGCATAGAACTGATTGCTAATGCATGGTTACAAAACTGACACTCAGCCTTCTCAATTAGCAACCACTATTCCATGGTCTTGTTGTCTTATGCACGCCATTGACTGTAATGGGAAAATGTATAATCATCTTAAAATTGACTTTTCTCATTTTTTTTTTATTTTTGGCACGATCCCATTTGTGCACCACTGCGCTAAGCTTAACTGTCCGAAATAGGCCAAAAAAAAAGTTATTTTTTTATAATTTTGCAACTATTTCTCATGCCAATGGCCATATATTTGGCCATCGGCATGCCTACTACAGTGAATACATGCTTTCTTTCGAGCTGCCATGCCTCCATTTTGTAATTTGCAGAAATGTATTCAGTTAGTAGCCGAATACATTTCTGCAGGTTACACTCTTCCTGCATGCACACCTGTCTGGTTCCTGGATCGCTAATTCACCTCATTTGCATGGTTTTCACTAGCAAATGGGGTAATTAGCACACAAGAGCTGTGTCCGTGCAGGAATAGTGCAGGAGCGCTCATGCACATCCCGGGAGTTTGTTCCTGGATCACACATTGGCCATATTGCCTGCGGCAGCTCTTGCAGTATTCCTGCACACCATGCAGAGCTTGCTGAACCTGGTGTGTCTGTTTACTCCACATTTTTCCATAAGCAATCAGCACTATTTTAACCTCATTTACAAAAGCCGATTTTCCTCTTAGACTCTTTTTCTTTTATATTGTCTGGGTAGAAGAGAAAACATATCATGTAATGACCATTCTATTTCCATATCAAAGAGATGATTTTGTAAATGTGACCTAAATTAATTTAAAAAAAATATTGTACGTGATTGCAGGAGTGGTTACAATGTGCAAATTCAGCTGCAAATGTATATAATGCTTTGCACAGGTAAAAATAATAAAACATCAGGCTGAGATATTTTAGTAGGATGAAGAATTTTGCCAATGCCTATCTGTTGAAAGGTAAACTAGTTTGCATGACAAATATAAAAATCATGGAAAGCATTAATACTCCACTACAGATGTTAAGTAAATGCAGAAGTCAGATATGTTTGCATGACAGAACTTTGCTTAAACATCACAGTTGATCACTTTAAGGTCAATCCAGTTGTGCCTAAGTATAGATGTTTTCTAATTCTGTTTACAGATAAAAGAAAACAAAAGAAAAATGTGCACATTTCAGACATTTGCTGTGCCCTAAATGCATTTGTTTAACACATTTGCAGTTTGCATATTTCTTCTTACTGCGCTGAAAATAATTTTCATTAAAGATATCAAGTGCCTGGCATGCAAAAGCAGTTAAAAGAAGAGCCTGATGTTAACACGCAAAACTGAAGCTGAGTCAACACAGTCCATCCCTTTGGCAATATTATGCTAATAACAGCAAAGAATAAAGCTCTGGTGAGTGCGATGTCTAGGAATCATGTGATGTAAGCCATCCAAACCTGACTCACTGCAGCTCACACACACACACACACACACACACACACACACACACACACACACACACACACACACACACACACATATGCATACACACACACACGCACACAATTTAAGAACATTAAAATATTAAACTTAAGCATTCTACATCTGAAACAATTTAAAATGAATGTTAAAATCTATCAGTGACATAATTTAATTACCATGGCAGACAGAAAATGTAAACAATCGATACTCTTCTTTTGATTTTACTTTTTCTTCACCTAGGGGTAACTTTTGCCTCAGGAGTTCATTCATTTAGCATGTCGAAGATGAAAGCTACCTTTTACTAACCTAAAAGATCATTCACTAACTGACTTTTCTGACAGACTTTTTCACTTGTCCTGATAATGATCTGAGTGACCTGCCTACCCAATGTCCCAGTATGCTTTGACTGGAGACTTGAATTATTACCTTCACTATGTCCAGTGGACAATGATTAATTCCTTTTCCTAAATTTCACATGCTGAGAACATAGTCTGTCTACTCCATCCTAGAGCTGCATACTCTAAAATCTCCTCTATTATTTCCTAGCTTGCTGAACCCCCAAACTGTACAAAACATGTACTTCTGGCACTATGGGGGTTCATAAAGATCCTACATAAGCATTTTACCTTAGTAATAGAAAGTAGAATGACTAGATCGCATCTTAAGTGAGATGTCTCCTCGCATAATGCTGCACTAAACAACACTGTCTACATTGTGTTCAATGTATTGCATTATGGCACAATAAAAATAAGTTTTTAAGATAAATTATAAAGAAATGTCATTAAGCAAGAAAGTTATATTTTTCCTGTATTTGATGTATAATGTTTTACAGAAAAAATGACAATCAGAACACATTTAGAAGACTCACCTTTGACCTATATTAATTGGAAGTATGCTAGAATTGTGAAATACTAATTGCCACTGAATTGTCTGTTTCATTGGCTAAGCTATTAGTGAATGTGCCTATCTATACACGTGTGTGTGTGTGTGTGTGTGTGTGTGTGTGTGTGTGTGTGTGTGTGTGTGTGTGTATGTGTGTGTGTGTGTGTGTGTGTGTGTGTGTTGGTAGATTTTTTTTGATGTTCGAGTTTTTGGAAACTCAGTCATATGGAGTTTCTGAATAATATATATATATATATATATATATATATATATATATATATATATATATATACATACACACACACACACACACACACACACACACACACACACACACACACACACACACTCACTCACTCATAACTATGAACCAATCCAGGACACATAGCAACAGACTCCTGGACAAATGTAGACAGAAACAGGCAAAATCATGTACACTTTTACAATATTAAGACCATTAATCTGCGGCATTGACAGAATATGTGAGTGTAACATATTATATATGTTCTTCAGGAACATATGTTTACAACTGTAGTAATTGTCAGTATTGTATAAGTGGAATTCACCACCCCTTCCCCAAATATGACTCATTGTTTGATGGTTCAAGAGATACATTGTTAAAACTAGATTTGAAGTCAGTGCCAGTCATGGCCAGTTGATATATCTGCATGACACATAAGCCACAATCACCACCTTCAAGAATCAAATCCAAGCCATCAGTGTAATTACTGAGCTGTATATTTACTGGGTGCAACACAGAAAGACATATCACACAAGTATCTATTACAACAACTTAAGGAAAGTCTGCACTGTCAAATCCTAATGGGTATGCATACCAAGGAATAGTTCCATATGGTCTAGTTGATGTGTGGGAGCTCACTGTTCCAAATGTGATTCACTTGACTAAAGCATCCCTGGCTGATGTACATATCGGCCATACGGATAATAACACATACAAACACCTCACTATTATGTGTGAATTCCCTACACAGAGCTGGGTATTGCATGCATCCGGCACATGACAATAATAACAGTGCATCAGCTATACCCATGTGCACAGAAAGTAAAGCAGTGCAAAGTCAAGTGTCAGTGATCTTGGAAGCTGTCACGGAAATATTATACACATACCAAGCAATAAACAGAGCACACTCTATAAGCACATGTCAGATCTCAAGACGTGCCACCTGATCACTGCCCCCATGCCATTGCCAGTCAAAATGTTAATCTGCCATGAAATCCTGGCATAAATCCATATATCATTTTTTTTTTGGCATCGTGGTTCCAGAATATTTTGGTTTTGTGGTTTTATAAGTCCATATGTGTTTATGCAAACTATCAAGTGGTAATACTGATGCGATGTACTGGTACATCTGTGATGCAGTACAGTCACACAATCGGTGTACCTAGGATACAATTGCACTTCATAGGTTCATAGCAGAGTACTAGGCTAATGACCCATGAGTGCAGACAACTCTAGCCAGATTTAGCATGAGTTTAACAATTTTCAATAGGTAGCCAAACAAAGTTCACAGAGGTATGAGTCTATGTTATGAGATGTAATACCGACTGCCTCTCTCCATAAGGAACATGGGCACCACCCCAGCAGGATATTTTCAGTTACACATCCACTGATCTAGGTTGCACTAGAAGATGTTCAGGGAAGGGCTTTGCTTTATGTGAATAGGAAGCTTGTTTCAGAGAGGGATAGTCTCTGAGAGATGTATCTGTCTGTCTGACATGCTTTATTTATGTCAGAGACTAGGTTAAAATCATTGAAATGAGTGACCCTCATGTAGTTTGTTTTACAAATGTGTAACATTTCCAGCAGGGCCTGACTGGACACTGCCTTGTAGGCCTGACACAGAGCGTGCCCTAGTAGTCTGTAGGAGAAAAAATACAGTGATAGGGCTTTAAATCTTTCTGTGTAAGACTTGTTTTTTATAACTATTATCTTCCTGGTGAGAAAACCCTGGGTTCGCTCCAGCTGTTGCAGATGTCTGGTGACACGCATGCAAAAGGCTGCATTGTACTCAATTTGTCTGATGAGGACTGAGTACAATAGAATTATAATGACCTTGGATCTAGATGCCATCCTCTTATTTATGGGTTGTGTGACATAGAAGGACTTTCTCACCACTGTGGATGAAGTGTGGTCGAAGTTCAGATTAGTATAAACCTGAATAACCACATCATGCACCACTGGGTCTACTCCTAGCGGGGTGCTGTCAATATTGTAATTAGGTAGGGGTATTTGCATTTTATAAGGGAATAATTATGAATTTTTTTGCATGCATTTTTTTCTCCATGGCTCTGGAAATAGTCATTTGTGTGTGTGTGTTAATCCTTTCTGCAGTATGTCAGTATTGTTTGTGGATTCCATGATTGACCCTAATTTGCAGTCAGCTGCAAACATGGTCAAACAAAGACTGTCGACATTTGAATTGACTTCTGAGAAACAAATACTGAACAGGAAAAGGTCTAGTACAGAAACATGTGGTATGCCTCTGGTGACTAGTCTTTTGCTAGAGGTGAATTCACCCACTTTGACAGTTGTGTCCTGTCGATGATCCATTTGGCTACCCATCTGCTGACAGAGAGGTTTATGATCAGTTGAGAGAGTGTCTCAATAATATCTGAGTGGGGAATTGTGCCAAATGCCTTGACCAGGTAAAGTTAGGTGGGATGCAGAGTCTTTCCCTCATCCATGGCCTTGGTGGTCTTCTTGAAAAGTCATCCAGCTTTAACAGACATTATTCACACTTATCAAATCCAAAGTGGTTTGGTTTCAGAGTTGTAAGATTATCTATGTCCTTGTTGATAAGGTCCATGATGATTATTTCCATGGACTTTCTGATGAGGCTATTCATTCTTATGTGTCTACAATTCCCTGGTTATGGTGGTGATCCCCCCTTGTACAGAGGGATGACTGTTGCTGTCCATCATTCTGCCGGAACATAGCCTGTCTGCAGGATGTGGTTAAATAGGGATTTGAGTGGGTGTGATAAGTCATGTTTTTATTTATTTAAAAGGCAACCTGGAATACTGTCAAGGCCCACTGATGCCATGATTTTAGCTTTAGTGTGGTCTGAGATGACCTGCACTTTTAAAATAATAGGCTGAAGAATGGTAACAGTTATACTTTGGGTGACAACCACTGGGGATGATGAGGTGAAGTTTGATCCAAATCTGTCAGCTAGTAGGTTGTTAATTTCCTGTGGTTGAGTACAGGTATTGCCATCCACACCCAACTCTGTGCATAGCTGGGTATTTCCCATATGATTTCAAACATAGTTAAAACATTCTTTCTAACATCACCTCCAAATACATTGTGTATGAATCACATGCAACACAGTGGAACTGTTAACACAGTAGTACAACTCAACCTGTTTCACGTCATTACATTCTTTGCACATTATATGCTTATATGTTTATCAGTGGAAATGTGTGGTTGAAGGCCTGACACCATACAAGGACACATTACAACTGTTGTGGATGCAATTTATGCAGAACATTTAATGACACAAATGCCGACAATCCTAAAATGCTTTGGTGGATCACCTGGATACTCTTTGTGAACAGCAACACAATTCTGTTTACAATAAATTCCCAGAGGTTGCAAGTGAGTCTGAACATGTTATATGTTTCTGTATATAACAACATTACAACATGTGGAAGAACTCAGGGGCATGTGCCCATGTAATCAGTATAATGTAATATTACTATATGTCAGAAAAAATGTCCATATGCTAGGCATACACATGCACACCTGTGCATACTGTAGCCATCAGTATGTTGGTTGAAAGAGAACTGTGTAGAATGTTGATATACTACACTACAAGAACACATGACTTAGTATGTCAACAATATACTTAACATGATCCCAGCTGTTATGGAAGGAACATGTAACCAAATGGCAGCAGTGGGCATCAAGACAGCAGCTCAAATCACAGACTGGAATATGCTTTTGTAGGGTTACAGTACATCCACACCTCAAGATAGCACATGCGGATGACAACAACACTGATATGTGCATTCTTCAGAGGGTCATAAGGCATTACTAGGCTAATGGTCAAGCGTGCACAAAATCCTAGCCATTATATACCATTTAAAACAAAATCTCTATATCTATGTGAGTGAAGAAAGTTGTATGTGTGTATGAGTTTGATTTTATTAAAGATTGCCTCTGTCCATATGTGACATATGCATCACACCTTGACAGAATTAACAATCACACATCCAGTGGTCTGTAGATGGCTTGCACGGGATAATGTAGGTGGTGCTATGGAAAATGTTCTCCTGAGTGGGAGACAAATGAAAAAAAGAGATTCAAACCATCATACAATGACCATGATACACCACCAGCCACACACACATACACACACCCACACACACACACACACACACACACACACACACACACACACACACACACACACACACACACACACCAGTTAACTAAGGTCAGATTCAAACAAACCTCTGCAGGTAAACAAGATAGATTCCATGAATACTCCTTGTGAATTAACAGTCTCAGAGGGCAGTTTATAGAGGATGACATCATCTGTGTATGGTGAGAAGAAGATGTTGGGAGGATTGTGTGATGTAGATGTGGACTCGCATCCCCATGTAAAACTGTCTCCCGAGTTATAGTTTAAAGAACAAACACTCACACTCAAGTTGACTTCTGTGAGATTAAAATCCCCACCTATCTAATTACACAAGCTAGAGGACACAGTACTTAATGCTCATGCCAACACAGATGTCTGAATTTTATACTGTCAGATTGCACTTTATAGTAGATGACATCATCACTGTATTCTGAGAATAAAATGTTGGGAGGATTGCGTGACATAGATGTGGACTCACATCCCAGTGTAAAATTGTCTTCAGACTGAAAGTTCAATGAACATACACACTCAAAATGACTGCTGTGAGAATAGGAATCTTTCTCTATGTAGTTATACAAGCTAAAGAACAGAGTATGCAACACTAGTGGCACAGCAAAAGTCTCACTTTGTGTCAGAGTACACTTTATAGAGGATAGCATTATCAGTACATGGTGAAGAGATGATGCGAGGTCTGTCTTCTGACTATGCACATGCACACACACACACACACACACACACACACACACACACACACACACACACACACACACACACACACGCGTTGGCTGTCAGATTCAATCTCCTACCTAAGTAATTAGACAAGCTAGAGAACAAAGTACTGAATGCGAGTTCCACAGCACAAGTTGGGCATTAACAATGTCAGAATGTGCTTTACACAGGATGACATAATCAGTGTATAGTGAGAAGATGAAGGTCAGCGGGCTGTATGAAACTCCTGTGCAGTCATGTTCCACTGCAAAAGTATTTTCTGAATTATACTTGAATGAGGGCAGCACACACACCCTTAGATGTACAGACACTCACACAAGTTGACTGTTGTGTGATTTGATCCCCTACCTATCAAGTTACACAAGTGACTACCATGACAGTGTAAAGTAAAGCATGTATTATGTGTGTCAGGCATGCCAGTGGCTAAAACTATGGCCATTTGCATGCCAAAGTGGTGCAAGACATTTAAAATCAATTTTTGTTTTTGCAGATATAGGGCCGTTTAAGTGAAGAGCAGTGGCGCTCAAATGCGATCATGCAGAAAATTTTAAAAATTAATTAAAAAGGCAATTAAATGTGAAACTTACATTTGACATTTTACTGGCCAGCATGCAGACTCATAACAATGGCAGGTAACAGTGGTTGTTAAGGACATAGGCTCTGGTGTAGTGGTGTAACTAGGGTATACAGAATTAGGAGTATGCAAATGAGCAAAGTTTACTGAATAGCAAAATAGGCCACCGTGTCTGCAGGTACCTAACCATGTTGGAGCTATAATGTGATGGTGTAAGCAGAAGAGGCAGCTGACATGAAAAGGGTGTGTGTCAGGGTTTCTGTAAGCACACTGAAGCACCACAGTTCCTGTTTGTGCACAGTGAAGTACAACTAAATGGGGAGGGTGTGTCTGAGGCTGATGAGTGTGTTTAAGCTGGTTTAAAGAAACTTGAGCATGGCCATGCACAGGGGAGGGTCAAATCTTGCTTAGCAATGTTTACACTAGCTCTGCGGATTTGTGCGAGCACCACAGGGCTTAAACACAGAGGAAACTGAAAATAAAAACATGGAAATAGCAGACAAAAGGCAATCAACCCCTGAATAATGTAGCTGGCAGGTGAAATATATCATAGTTAGACAATCACATAGGCTGCATCTGCAGCACACCAGTATAAAGTATGCAGACACCCTTCAATCTGATTTTCCCACATACTATGCACCATTGGAGTACACACTTGGGAATTTTAACTGACAAAATGATAGGGGCTGCTGCTGCTTTGCTACATCTTTATGTGCCACAGACTGAGGGCATTGAGGAAGATGATGCTGACAACCGGCCCACAATGAGAGAAGAAGAGTGTTCAGGCCCAAGGTAACCTTTCAGGGGCTAGATGAGCTGGAGATAATGGAGTGCTACAGGGTAGACAGGAACATACTACAATAACTCACTGAGCTCTGCAGACCACACCTCAGACCAAGAGCCAACGAGGGAACCCATCCTGGTAGAAACAAAGGTATGTGTAGCCATAAGAATACTAGCTACAGATACTTTCCAAATGACCCACTGGGGACATCATGGGGATCTCACAGGCATCCTCATCCAGGGTACTCCACCAGTTGCTGGATGTCATGATAATACATGCCAAGGAGTACATTTATTTCCCCAACACCCATGAGGACAGGACCCCCAATATGCATCTCTTCCACTGTATAGCACACTACCCAGAAGTCCTGGGTGCCATAGACTGCATTCATGTGCACATGAAAGCACCACCTGGTGAGGAGGGTAGAGTGTATGCGAACTGCAAGGGATATCATTCTGTCAGCTGCCAGGTCACGTACAATGCGCAAGGCACTATCCTCAACGTGTGTGCTGGCAGCCCTGGCAGTTATCATGACTCCCATATCTGGCATGCATCACAGCTGTACCAGCCATTTGCCAGCAGGGACATCCCATATGGCCATCTTCTGGGGGATGCTGGCTACGCACTGGAACTGTGGATGATGACACCCATCAGAAATGCACACACACCCACAGAAGAACATCATAATGAGGCACATGCACAAACTAGGAACATCATAGAGCATGTGTTCTCGCTGCTCAAGTCACAGTTCCGCTGCCTTTACATATCTGGTGAAGCCCTGCAGTACTCTCCAGCCACATCTGCACTTATGTTCATAATATGTGCCATGCTACACAATATGATCCTGTGGAAACAGCTGTGGCAGGAACAGCAGAGAGAAGAGAGAGACAGCCCCCCACCATTGCCAAGGTCCCCACAGGCACAGGAGGACTCGGAGGAAGAACTCCCTGAGCCTGTCCCTGTAGGCAGATGTAGACGTGCCCAGTATGCCATGGCCTTGGCAAAGAGGCAATGCATAGCACATACACTGACACCCTAGGGACTCAGGGACTGTTACCTCTCTCTGACTCGCACACACAGTAGAAAGGATGCCACACATATCACACTACCTGTACCTGACCATGTATAAGATGTGTACTGCATGCATCCAACAAAGTCAGCCCTGAAGCACTGTCCTCACAACTGCTGCAGGCACAAGGTAAGTCACTCTTCTTAACAATAAATGGATGGAGTAGTATGTAGTGGTAGCATATCTATGGTATTGGTGCATGTATGCAAGGGAATGGGATCGCATAATGGGATAGCAGCAGATAACTATCAGCTATGTTGGGACATCAGAAAATGTCTGACAAATACTGGCATTCCCAGAATGTGCAGTAGTCCTGTAGGTGACAAAACTCACTGCAGTATATGTGGGGGACTAACAAACTAGGGGGGTCATAAGTCACATGCATGGATGTCATTGTGGCAGTCCCATACACACCTGTCAGCCTCTCCCACCAAGTCAGCTGTACAAAATCATCAAAAAATGTGTGTAATAGGCCCACAAGTAGGGACAATTATGACATATCCTTCTTACAAGCATACACAGTGATATCACAGCAGGTTCTGCAGTTGCATGAAATCTCTGAAGGGTAAGAAGTCTGAAACTCAAATGTTTTGTCATTACTTTCTAACCTTTACTCTTTAGTGATATGTCAGTATTCTCCAAGACAAACACAATACTATACTGAATGTTACCAAAATGTAAAGCAAACATCTGGACAGCCTGTGCAAATGTGTACAGTTGAGAGGTATGCCCCCCTCCCCCCAACACATCCGTGTTCCCATAGAAATGTAGTAACATTCATGGTTGTAGGGTAATAGCAGCAGAGCACACATTCCCAGGGCTGTCACAATCAGCATAATAACTTGTTGTATGCCAACAATATGCAGGGGTCAATGAGCTTTGTATCTGCGTGGTTAATACTGTCAGGAAGTAGGCAACACCTACTCTTGGCTGTTGTGGGTTACTGGTCTAGGTACAGTACTGTGGTTGACAGGTTCCATGTTTCCAGACTTTCTGTGCCAACTATGTTGCATGTCAGCTACATCTATGGTAGGAGTTGTACACACTGTGCAAAAGTCAATATCTGTTACTGCAGGAAAGCTGGACAATTCAGGGACATGGGACCACACATATGGACAGTACACAGCTCAGAGTAACCTGCACAGTGCCTAGCAGGACATCAGGTTCTTGAAAGTCACTGTACTTCCAGGTTATAAATGGCTGCCACCTTACTGTGACAGTACTGACAACAAGTCATTAACCACCATCCATACCCCTAGAATGACAGGCTGTCATAGAAGGAATGCAAGTATGCCTTGTATATCTGTTCTGCTTGTCATAACATTGTATTTGCCTGCCAAACTACTTGCAAAACAGTGCAGATTGATATGAAAACATCAATGGCAGACAGTGGAGAAACGTATGTCATACACATAAGAAAAAGCAAGGTAATACCAAACTGTTCTCCCAACTGCCTATATTTGGCAGAGCAATATTAACACCCTGTCCCCATGTGTGGGCCTGTGTCTGACTGTCATATATAGGCCTGTGCAGATGTCAGTCTGTGATGTTTTGACAGCTAGGGCCAGCATGTAGCCTTATAATAACATAGCAACACAAAACATCTGAGGACCACAGCAGATGTAAGAGTGCAATGATGGATAACCTGCTAAACAGGTACACTCACAGGTGTGAAGTCCATAACCCCGTGTGTGATGTCACAGCTCATACCCCGCTCACACCAGAAATACAAATATAACAGCAGCAACTGTGAACAAAGCCTGTGGATTGCACAACAGAAGGAGAAAGAGACACATATAAGGGGAAGGGGAACCACTTGCCAGACAAATGGAGCATGTGCACACTGGAACAAATTGTGCAGTAACATTGGTTCCCTGCAGTGTATGGGGTCAGTAAACATCACCACAACTACAAAATACACACCTACATATGTGGAGGTTCTCCACAACAACAAACACAAACAAAGGATACCTCAGAGGCAAACACACATGACAAGTCCAAAAACCTCCACAACACAGACCATGCATACTCCACACACCAGTGTCTCACAGCCACAAAGGCCTTACCATAAACCTAACATATTACTCATAGGCCAGTCAATTGTGAGACACACAAATGTGCCTCTCACCAGGCTGGATAAGGAGAAAGTCACGGTTACTTCTTTGTGAGGTGCCAGAATCTGCCATATTACACATCCACTCAAGTGTCTCCACAACAGGTACTGTTATGACTGTGTCCTAGTCAATGTTGGTGTAAATGACATCAGACGTGCCTCCCTGTACTATAGGCAGACAGACATGATTGAGCTTGCTGAATATGTGTCCCATGCAAGTATGTCCCTAGGCTTAGTCAGTAGTCTACCGTCACCTAGTATGATGCCTCAATACAAACAGAAAATGTTTCACATTAACAGTTGGCTTACTTTCTGGTGTCATCCCAGGGGGAATCCAGTGCCTAACAGCCTGGGAACATATGACTGACAGACCACGCTGCCTTGCTACAGATGGTCTGCCTCTGTCTCACTTGCCTTCAGGCTTCTAGCAAAGGACCTTGCCTCACCCATACTGCCTTTATTAGGGAAAGTCACGGGCTCCATACTACCAACATAAAACCCCCAACAAAATGCAACTGAAAGGTCATGCTGTTAAATGCTAGGAGTCTAAACATGAAACTGCATGCATTGCAAGCATGCTTAACCATGGAAGATGCTGACATGTGTGTAGTCACAGAAACCTTGGTCAAAGCAGTGCAGAGCAACCCGCTCCTTACCTGGTCATTCATCCTATCACATAGCCAGACCCCAAGGTGTGGCCAGCAAAACCAAAGGAGGTGGAATATTAATATATATGGAACAGACGCACATCTCCAGGCTGGCCAAACAGTCTGATGCACACAGGACCCGCCATGTGCAGTTAATTGTTGGCAAGACCACTATTCAAATTATATGTAGCTACAGGCCTACATATTTGACTCAGGATGCCCACTCCACCTATCTAGACCTCTATAAATATATCAAGTTTCAACCGTTTACCCTGATCCTGGTTGACTTGTATTACCCAACCATAGACTGGAAGAACTACTCATGCCAGAAGACAAATGCACAGAGAGTCCACCATTTTATCAATGCAAATGCCTTGGGGCAGCTACTTGATACCCCCACAAGCTGTGATACATATCTTGGACTTGTTAGTAGCCAACATGATTAACCACTGCAGCACCCCTACTCTATCATCTTCCCTGGCAAAATAAAGAGTGGTCACTTTTGATATCACCATCTCCCCTGATCCCCCCTCTAGCTATGCTAAATAGAAAAATTCTCCAAAGCTGATGACGATCACCTGAGGGATGGTATGAACAACTGCACAGCCACATCCCCCACTGTAGGAATGGACAGCAATGTACAAGTGTACACCAAAGTACTATATGAGTAAATATATTGACACATGGAATCAGGAATACCTGATAGGGCAACATCATCCTCTGCAAGGAAGAATACACCTGACTGGTGGACATCTGCAATAAAGACAATATATATAAAAAGTTGAAAATCACTGTCCATGACCAAGAAGGAACAGTTGCCCAGTTGGAAGCCATCTTGCCATAGCCTGAACAAGCAAATAAGAGCAACAGTGAAATCCTCTAAAGGTGACTACGAGCCCAAATTGCCCACATCTACTAGACACAATCATAAGGCCTTCTTCACATATTTCTGCAGTCTCAAAGGAAGCTCACACATCTGTGCAGAACTGGTGGTCAGAGACACCACATACATAAATGCTGCAGATATAGCCAATCTACTGGCTGACAGATGCAGCGGAATCCTCTCTCCTCTGTCCCCCATCAGAAAATCAGGACATCCCCAGTACCTGCCCTCCACCCCTCATCTCTAGGGAAGAGGTCACCGCTGCCCTCTCAAAGGAAAAAAGGACAGTCTCCATGGTACCTCACAACATCCCAGCCTGCATGTTACATGAACCCATGCATGAACTTGCAGCAGCATTAGGCACCCTAGTCTACCAAAGCCTGAGTACTGGCTTTATCCCAGCTGTATGGAGGGCAGCCACTGTCATCTCTGTACACAAAGGTGGTGTGTCCACTGATCCATGAAATTATAGACACAGCAGCCTAATAACCCTGATCTGTAAGGGCATGCAATGGATTATCATGGATCTCAGTAACAGGGACATTGGCAAACTCCAAATAGTCGACCATACACAGTTTGGCCTTGTCAAGGGGAGGTTTGTCTGTGAAATCTGCTACACTTCATTGAGACAGCCACCAAACACATGGACGAGGGAAAGATGGTGCACACTGGCCAAGCACTCCTACACTACTCCACACTTGCCTATACTACGTAAATTCTGTCAACTAGGTATCAATCCATATGGCACTACATGGGTAGTAAACTGGCTTACTGATGGAACCCACCTAATCATAATAGGGGTAGCCAACTCAAGCAGTAAATTCTTATTAATTGGCGTACCCCAGGGATCGCTCTTTGTGGCCTTGTGTATATGGGATATACTTCTCTGAGGTGCAGGCCAAAAATAGTGGACTATGGCTAACCAACTTTGCAGATGACTGCAAGCTGGCCACTGCCAGCAATTCCCCAAGTGACGTGGATGTCCTCCAACAGGGTGTCACCCAAACAGATGACTGCTGCCAGAAACATGGCCTCAAGCTTAATGCCAGGCAATGCATCATCATCCCCTTTAGGGAGACTGAAGTCCACACATACTATCAAATCAACAACAATGTCCTACATACACAATCAGTAGTGAGTGATCCAGCTGCCCAGGTTGATAGCAACCTGACATCTCATGCCATGTTGCTACTGTTGTACAGGGTATCTCATCCAGGGACACAGAGGTCATAAGATCCATGTATTATATCCTTATAAGGGCAATAAGTGAGTACAACGCCCCCTTCGGCATGTACCTCACAAAAGTACATGCAGCCACTGGAGAGACCACACAGGTTCCTCACCTGGAGAATCCAGGGCTTCAAACACCTACCCTACAAACATAAGCTTAAAGCACTGTCCCTCTACTCAGTTTCACAGAGACTCCTCAGAGTTGACCTGTATCTGGCATACAAAGCAATACAAAGCCTGCCTTTATGGGACTGCTGCATATTTGGAAGTCAGACTACAATGCAGCAACCTGTATGTGCAGCATCAACCTGGTCTGTGATATCAATAGGACTTGGTGTAACAGATATGTGTCACACAGACTCCCCCATTTGTGGAACATACTCCTTGTCCATGCCAAGCAGATTACCTCGACAGCCCTCGTGAAGTGTACCCAGGATAACTGGATGGGAAACAGAAAATACAGTCCTAGGTTTCCACTGCTGTCACTGCTGGGCAGGGGCTCAGGGTGCTGACATGTTTAAACATATGGGCTACACTCTTGTCTGCTAGGGTTATGAGGTCCTCGGGGCCAATAGCCTAATAACCTCCTATGAACCTATAAAGAAATGTCTTTCAACGGTTCACCACATTACTCTATACCACTCTGCCACTGATTATACCAGGACATCCCACTGCTATGTAGAATACAGAGCACATATTATGGAAAGCTCTGCTCAGTCCAATGCACACTGTACCCACACCAGGATATGGCATTCCAGTTAATGAGGATACCAGAGAACCAGGAGATACCCAGCAAATATATCACTGAGGGGCTGGACTGTTTACACAGCTTCATCAGACAATCTTCTGTAGCCATACCTCTCAACTACCCAGATCTTTGTTTCATATGTCTGGTCTATTCCTCATAACATTTGTGTTTTCTAGTAAATCACTGGGATGATCTGAGGATTGATGTCAGTAAAAAATGGCATTCATTTCACTTTCAGACCTCATATCCTTCAGAAAACATATGCTAAAACAAACACTGTTACTCTAGCAACTCTAGCAACTGTCTAAGTTTATAAAAGCAATATTTATAATATGTCCCTATGTGCAAACCATTGTCGCCCATCTTTACGGGCTTTGTCCAGATTTCATGCACTATCAGGTTGAGAGGTATGTCTGTAACACACAAAACCACCTGGGCCAGAGAACAGTTATCTGTGGAATAGACTCCCATGCTTACTATAGAAGGTCATACTAGGCATGCCCCTACACTTAGAGAATTACAGCCCATGTGTAAACCCACATCGGATTATACAAGTGTATTGTGCCTATATGTCTTTGCATACAGACAGCTATGTACAGCTTAACTGCCTCTCCCCACCCCCATCACACAGGAGTACCCTCAGTTATGTGTAGGTGGCCCATATGTGATATATCTGCATCTGTTGAGGGTGATACACATACATATATATGGGCAACATATACAAAGATATCAGTCATACTCTGGCAGAGACAGGGGGAGAGACAGACAGAAAGTGACAGAGAGAGAGAAAGAGAGAGAGAGACACAGGCAGAGAGAGTCATAGAGAGAGATACACCCTGAAAGGGATAGAGTGATGTCTTGCTGCAGACAATTGTACACCAGTTGTAACTACTGCCATATGCCACTATGAAGGTGAGCTCCATTGCGTAATAGTAGTGAGGTAGTGGTTGTAATCTGACATCACCTGCCTGTGTGTGTGTGTGTGTGTGTGTGTGTGTGTGTGTGTGTGTGTGTGTGTGTGTGTGTGTAGATTAAAGTATTTTGAATCCTTGCCCACCCAAATTACACTTTCCATTGCCCTGCTTTACAAGGTCTGCTGATATCATTCACCTTAGAAGTACCTCTGGACATCATTCAGCCCTATAAACTCTGTGGCATGTGCAATACCTGCATAATACCATAGTACAAGTAACTAGACAGGTAGGGGTTCTAATCTCAGCACTGGCAACTGTGTGTGTGTGTGTGTGTGTGTGTGTGTGTGTGTGTGTGTGTGTGTGTGTGTGTGTGTGTGTGCCTGTGAGAAACATATCCTTTGTGCGTGTATATTATACAATTTTGAGGACTGTTCCACCCAGTACACATCCCATTGCCAAACTTTACAATGGCTGTTGATATCACTCACCTTAGAAGTACCTTCAGACCCTCTTCCATCTAATAAGCTTCACATCACATGTGATAAATGCGTAATAATGTAGTACAAGTAACTAGATAGGTAGGGGGTTCTAATTTCAGCACTGCCAAGTGTGTCTGTGAGAAGCATATCTCCTGTGTGTGTGTTGATTATATCATTTTGAGAACTGTTCCACCCACTACAGTTCCCACTGCCCTACTTTACAAGGCCTTCTGAGGTCATTCACCTTAGAAGTACATTCAGACCCTTTTCAGCTCACTAAGCTTGGTGGCATGTGTGATAACTGTGTAATACTGTAATACAAGTAACTAGATAGGTAGGGGTTCTAATCTCAGCACTGCCAACTGTGCATGTATGTGTGTAAAGCATATTTCCTGTGTGTGTTGATTATATCATTTTTAGGACTGTTCCACCCACTACAGTTCTCATTGCCCTACTTTACAAGGCCTTCTGATCTCATTCACCTTAGAAGTACCTTCAGACCATCTGCAGCCCAATAAGCTCCGTGGTGCATGCAATAACTGCATAACGCTGTAGTACAAAAAACGACATAGGACAGAGTTCTAACCTCAGCACTGACAACTTTGAGTGTGTGTACCTTTGTGTGTGAAAACCATATCCCATGTGTGTCTGTTGATTATACCATTTGGAGGCCTGTTCTACCCAGTATTTTATGACCACTGCTGCTACATGATGGTCAAATATGAGGTTGTTATCATCCTGAGTATCCAGGTCTCTCAACACAGGTTGTGTGTTTATTGGGCTGCCACTGATGTGGTAATTAGTAGGGGTCATGTCTTTGCCAAATGGTATGATGATACATCTTATGGCATTTAGCTTCAAGCCATGCATTTGGCACCAGTCATCAGTTGCTGTGAGACCCTCTTGCAGTATGTTAACATTGTTTGGGGAGTCAATGACAGCACCCGACTTACAGTTGTTGGCAAACTTGGTCAGCCAAATGGCGGTAATCTTTGCCTGTACCTCTAACAAATAGATGAAAACAGTAGGGGTCACAGGACAGATCCCTGGGGAATTCAACTACTGACAGGTCTCCTATTGGAGGTGGGTGTACCTATGTTGACTTTGAGGGTCCTGTCAGTCAGCCAATTGATCTTCCTTAATGAGGAGATGATTTACACCAAGTGGTGTTAGCTTTTTGATGATGAGCTAATGGAGGATTGTGTCAGAGCCCTTGGCCAACTCAAGGTAAGCTGTATGCACTGATTTTCCCAGAAGTGTCACTGGCACCACCAGGCCCAAGGCCAGATGTGGTACTACTCCCTGACAGTGACTGCTGTCTGCTGGATCTGTGTCCCTCACAGGACCAGCCAGGCACATGTACCCATAGTGTACCACATTGTGGTGTGAACAGCACCCTTCCTTCAGTACTGCTGATGGTACTCCCACTGTGGGAGTGTGAATGTGCATGGCCACATGGCTTCTCAGCTGATGTTGCTGGCCTACATCCACATGTCCAACGCCCTGCTCCCACCACATGCTCAAGCACAGACATTGCACTGTTGAGCACTGACAATGCCTCACACCACTGTCTATCCACAACACCAGCTAAATGATGTACAGCATAAACAATGACATGGGGGTTATCATGCATGGCAAGAAGTGCTGCATGCATGACCCTTGCATCTGTATGGTGTACCGTTCAGAACATGCATGTGCCTCCATGACAGACCACAGCATGCATCAGGTGACACCTGCTGTTACACCTCTGACAGGGGCTGGATGGGCAGCTGTCCTCCTTTGAGCACCCCTGTCAATCTGCCTGTGTGGGACCTTGCCAGCTTTCTTGCGATGGCTAGTGTCAACAGTCACAGATGCCATAGTCATCACACTAGCCTGTTCAATGCCACCACCATCCCACTGTCCAATATCTGTGGGTGCTGGGGACAGAGTATGTGTGGGCATACTGACTGTGTGCAAGGATATTGTGGCTGGAAGAGGGATGACAACCAATGTTGCAGATTCAGCCCCTGACAACCCCACCTGTGCCTCAGTATGACCACCAACATCATCAGAGTCCATTGAGACACTGACATCAGGTTGTGAGTGGGAGAGACCCCAACCCCCTTGTTCACCTGTGAGAGGACAACTAATGTAAATTACTACCTGCACTATAATGTTTGCTGACACACACACACACACACACACACACACACACACACACTCGCACAACCTCCAGCTGGTGAGTGACCTGGACTGGCCTTCTTGGTGGCTTGGATTTTTGTCCCACACAATCACCCTGCAATGGGATGGGCACCCTGTCTACATCAGGCAGGGTAGCTACCTACTCCTTTGCAGGCATAACATGGTCAACTTTATAGTTAACAGCACATACAGCCTTGGGATATCACTTGTGTCCCTGTTAGATGGGGACATCAGCTGCTGCCGTGAGCACACATGGGCTAAGATGTGGCCTAAGGATATGGTTGCTCAGGGCCCATAGTTTAGTAACCAGGTGTGGTACCAGAAATATCATACATGGCCTGACTGCTGTGACAGACTGTGTTTTTATGTGCACACACATGACTGCCATCGAGAGCTGGGTATCCCCTATAGGCAGCGTTACAGTACCATGTCCTCCAGCCAACAACCAAGTAAAAGTTGAGTGGTACTAGAAGTGCATGTGGACCTTCCAGCAACATCTGAAGTACAGATTAACTGAGAGCACTGTATATCTGCTGTAGGGTGTCTTCCTCATAGGTGTGTGACATCTGCAGTACCCAGAGGTTTTCAGAATGTGTACATGTGCTTGATAGATATAGACCCCCTGCCAAATAACTATGTATTTCCAGACACCAGTTGGACACTATGTGATGGTTGTCCCTAGAGTTTGGGGAATGTGTCTGTGACATGGCAGGCCCATGGCAAACACAGTCCTGTGATTAAGGCCTTCATGTAGGCATTCTCCCTTTTCCTGGCCTGTGAGGGGGACATTATGGAGGTGTGAGGGCTACAGCATCACAGAGGGTATGTATAAGTTCTGTTCACTGTTTTTATTGATCTGTTAGGTCCACAGTCTTCCATGCTATGTTTGCCATTGTTACTACAGTTTTGGATTCTGTGGCAGGTTATTGTTTAACAGTGTGTGCTGTTCTCAGTAAGGTGACAGGCAGATACAAGTGTCCTACATCCTATGCATCTGACTGTGCATGTTGCTGCAGTTGCTACTAGTATATGAGGTGTGTATATTTGTAGGGGGAGACTGTGATGCATGTCCCTGTCCCCTGGAAACCCCTCCAACCCTTTATCATGTGTGTTGTATGGATGCCCTGTTGTAGGTGTTTGAGAGGTATGGTGAGTCTGTAGCAGGTACCTGAACATGCATCTGCATGTGTGGCAGGCTGCAGCTACTGCATTCTGGACAGGAGTCATACTGGGAATTGTGCAGAGATTGGGGGACAGCATGCTGTCTATATCAGTGAGGGAGCAGTGTCAGCTGTTGTGTGACAGCATGGCCAGGGTGAGGGTAACCATTACTGTCCAGGTGAGGCATCTGCCTCTGGTAAATCTGTTACATGGTAGTATGGAGAGGGTGGTTGGGTAGGTTTAGGAGACTTATTGATATTTGTGGGATGTGTTCCACCCTGCAGGCTTGACCTGGTACTGTGGGCGGCAGTGACTGTGTTAGCAGCAAGCAGGTCTGCTGGACATTGCAGGGCTCAGTCATTTGTAGGTTGTATTGCAAAGCATGTAGTTGTGCAGCAACAGACAGGGCTGTGGCCCTGGACTGTGGGTCTCCAGATGACAACATGCTTACAATGTTGCAGATACATCTACTGAGTAATTACCATTAATTCTATCATTCTGCAGCAGTCTGTGCAGTTGTGAGCTGAACTTGACATGATAGGTCTCCTTTGACTCCATTAACATGTCTTTGGCTGTGTACTCATTCAGTGTGTGCATCACAGGTCCCAGTCTGCTGTCAGTTAGCACATTATATGTAGAAGTAGTGCCAGTGGTAGCCAGGATATGTTGTTAACAAGAGATGTAATTCTTGAAAGTTGAGGTGGCCTACTGCTGTATTGCAATGAACTGTAGTTCAGAGGATCCTTGGACCAGTACCTGGCAGGGCTGTGTTTTTTCAGTTATGTTAAATGACTTTATTGAAGACTATATTAAAAAATATACCAGAACTGAGATGGCCCAGTGGTTGCTGTGACTGTACTTCAGAAGGACCTGGGTCCAATAGTTGGCAGCACTGTGTTTTGTCAGTAATGTTAAATTACTTTACTGCAGAACATATTTAAAAAAACAGCATTAATTCCCCATAAGTCAGATGGTGTGTTGCTGTGGCTATCACTCAGAATGTCCTGAGCTCAATACTTGGCAGGGTTGTCTTTTTTTTCAGTAATGTTACATGAATTTACTGAAGAATATATGTAAAAAGGCACTAATTCTGCATCAGTCTGATTGTCTAATCGTGGATTGCTTTGACTGTAGTTTAGAAGGTGCTGGGTTCAGTACCTGGCAGGGTGAGTTTTTCAGTAATGTTACATGAATACTTCAGAATATATTTAAAAAACACCATTACTTTTCCACATCTCAGATGATCTAGTGTTGCTTGCTTTGACTGTAGTTCAGAAGGTACTAGGTTCAATACCTGGCAGGGCTGCATTTTTTTTTCAGTAATTTTACATGACTTTACTGTAGAATATATTAAAAAAACACAATCAGCTTCCTAAATCTCAGATGGCCTATAGTGTTGAGGGTCCTGTGATCAAGACTTGGCAAGGCCACTTATTTTGTTGCTCGGCAGAACAATGAATGAAACAGGGTGATTAAAGCAGCTTTAAGTGGGTTTGGATGGTTTTGCGCAACCTGATGCCAAACAGTGCTTATCCCTGCTTAAACCTGCACTATTTTCAAAAAAGAAAAGAAAAAAGGGGAGATGGAAAAGTGGTAAAATGGGGGTAAGCAGGGGGAAAAACAGCATGAAAGGCAGCTATGGGATATGTAGGATGGGTGTAGGAACGGCCCATAACTCTCCATTTCTTCTGCAGCAACAGCTGTCAATAATGTGGACAATTTGGAATTTAGAGCCTCACACCCCTGTGGGGGACATACATTGCTGACTAATTCAAGGGTAAATTGACTAACGTCACTGGACATGAAGGCAAAATGGAGAACTATGCATGGGACATGATTTTTTTTTTTTTTGTGGGGACAGATGCCCCCCCGCCTTTTTTTTAAGGTGAGAGTGGGATGTTGGGGAAGGGTTGTAGGTACATTTGGAGAGGAAGGATTGGTAGGAGAGGGTGCATTTACAGACAGACAAGACAGCAGACAGGGATGGTGTATGGTTGGGAATCAGAGACCCATGAGCCCCCAGATGGTACAGTGGGACAGAGGTCCCCAGCCATGGGCAGTCACCACTACATCTTCACAGCCCTGAAGGTGGCTGTGCTGGGGGCTGGATCGCATGGGCAGGTTGCTGCTCCAGCTGTGCCAGTCTGTCCTCCATCTGGCACAGGTACATCCAATTCCTTCTGGATGGCCCTGTGCACCATGCCTCAGAACTGTCTAGGGTGACAGATTCCTCTCCACGCCCATGGCCAGGGGGGATGGCCCAGTCCTGTGATGCAGTTCCATCCAAGGGTGGTGCAGGACCAGGGGAGGAGGCAGTTCCAGGTTGGGTCCCAAATGTGCTGGGATCTGGCACCACAGCCAGATGGGCCAGGACAGGTGGATCCACCGGTATCAGCTTACCTAAGCGTACTATGGTGTTAACATTTTCAAGGTGTATTGGTTAGTCATGAACAAAATATTGCAACATTAGTCATAAATGCATACATGATTGTTCCAATTAACCAAGAACAATGGAATTGTAGCAATTGCATGGCAAACAGAACACATGTATAAATGGAATAACAGTCAGTATTGCAACAGCATGCCAGTTACATTTACGGCAACAGGCCAACAACAATGGTATTTGAACAAGGTACGTTAGTATGCAACCAATTAAATATTAAACTGTCAAATAAAAAAACTTCAAAGACCAATACACGTAAGGTTCAGTTAAGGCACTTTAATTTACTTGCAGCAAGGAGACAAAAGCATGCAAATACAAAGATTTGTCTAACTACTAACAGGAAGTATATTCATTCTTATACTGTTTTACAAGACATGGCCTTCTAAGCAGACGTAATCAAACACAACTTTCAGTATTGTTCTACAGCAGATGTTACTCAGATTTTCTGCTGACATGACTAGATTTGTGAGAAACTTTTCAGAAAAACATCCTGGCCTTGGTGACTATTAATCCGTTTACAAGCATCTATTGTACAGTGTTACATTTCAAGGTACTTTTCTAATACAGATACAAGCAAATGCTGATTGCAGTTCATATTTTCAAGCAGGCTTTGTACTAATTATCTGTAAATTCTACAGCTGTGTATTATCTCATGGCACAGTGGAACTTCTTATCCAAGTTTCATACAAGTAGTATTGTTCTATTCATTATTTTCCTAACTCAAGCAGAAATCACCTGCTTCTCAGTAAATTTCCAAGGCACAAGCAAGATTTTAGCTAACAATACAAGGTCAGAAAGCAACTGCAGTTTGTACAGATTTATGCAGTATGAAATAGAATAAATGTGTTAATTCTTTTTCAAGCTTCTAAATGCACTAAGCATATTGCTAATACACATTAATACATATTTTTCTAACATAAACCAATTAAATATATGAAAAATAATATAGCACAAGTTCCAACATTAGGATGTGGGAACAACATACCTGTAGTATATGAATAATAATTATTAGTGCAAGTAAGGGGAGGGGGAAGAGAAAAAAGTCCATTACCAACTGTATAGGCTTATATTTTTCACAACAGTACTGCTCAATACTCTACAGGTCTGCCCTCACTTTACATCTACCTGAGGCATATAGCTACTGCAACACATACACACCCGTTAATCTGTTGACCAGGAATGGTATGGGGCAAGCTTTATGACAACTCTAAGTAACACAAACTGAGAAATCGCAAAGTAGGCTGGTGTTACAAGAAACAAGGATAAAATTTATTCTTAATCACTTTCGTCACAGATTACAGTTGACTTCTTCAGAAAAAACAGTACAACTCTAAGTACATGGGTAGAGGGGACTCATAAATGTCATACATATATATATATGTATATATATATATATATATATATATATATATATATGTATATATGTAACAAGGTGTACCCTGCACTGATGTTGTGTGACTGTGCTAATGGCATACTTGTACTGGGATTTTATCTGTGTGCAAGTTTATTGGAAACAGTGAACACTATCCATGACAGTGTGACAATTGAGAGACTTGTATTGGGAAGAGTACATAGTGTATATAGCTAGCTTGCTGTCATTTGTAGGCATGGGGCTGGGCACTGGAACATTTGTACACAGTTTATGACTATACCCTCCAGGCATTTCTGCAGTTACCTCCTATTGTGCATCTAGGCATCAAATATCGCTTGTTCATATTTGCACTAGTAATTTCAAGACCATGCTACATACAAGGTATCAGAATATTTTATCTTGAAGCATACATGATAGCAAACACAATTGTATTGATATTTGATTTCTGCCAATGAGTATTAGTTAGAACTGTAAGGTGATAACTTAATTTTTAAAGGCTCAAGCCACACCCACTGAGGGTTAAAAGTACACACTCAAAAGAGCTTTACTGGAGGGAATGAGTTAAGAGTGAAACGCTAGATATATAGGATTCAAGATAGTGCTGTCATACCGATATAATAAGCTGAACAACTTTGACAAGTAGTACCATAAACTAATTCATCTGTATCACAAGTAAAACTTGTGATACAGTTGTGAACAGTTTACCTATGGTCAAAAGCATGTGTCACCTAGGAGAGTAAAGGGAGATAAAATCTATGGTAGACTGCTAGCGAATGCATGCAGGGTTAATATACAACAGTGGTAGGTGTAGGATATATTTTTATTTTACAATAGGGTACATACATGTTTAAAGTTAGTTCTTGGGGAGGCAGAGTAGTTACAGAAACATTGCAGGATCCCCTTATGATGAACTGTACAAAAATAGCAATAAGAATCACAAATAAAAACAACATCAGGTAGTACTTAACATGCGAGCACACTACTGGGGATTCCTATGAAGCAAGGCAGAAAAGCTAAGTCAAAAGATGGTGCATTTCTACATCAGGGTTTTTGATAGCTCTGTAATGAAACAGGAGTGGGAGGGAGGTGTGCAGGTTCAAGGTGGGGGAGGGGGTAGACACAAAGTTATACAAGGCTGTGAATCAGAAAAACTGGACTAATCCAGCTGCTAAAAAGAAAACAGGAAATCCAAGCTAAGTCAATTCCAGGTCAGTGTAGTGCAGTATCTTCCTAATAACCGCAAATCTTTTGCTACTAATCTAGTACAGTGTGGTTAAAAGGACGACCACTTCTACAAGGAAAAACTACTGAAGTATAGGTTCATAGGTTCATAGGTAGGTACTAGGTTTCTCTTGAAGAGTGTTAGTGAGGGGCTCTGCCTGATGTAATTTGGAATTTTGTTCCAAAGCATGGAGAGTCTCTGTGACAGGAATCTATCCCTCCAGCATGTTCTATTTATTGCTGTGGCGAGGTTTAGCTCACTAGAGCGCATGGCTCGCAGTGACTTGGATTTCTTTAGGTGGAGCATGTCCATCAATTCTGAGTTGGACATGGCTTTATAAGTCAGGCAGAGATCACCTCTGAATAAGCGATATGCCACTGAGTACAGCCAGAGTTTTTTCAGTCAGGCTGCATAGGACATATGTTTGAGACCAGTAATCCTCTTGGTGAGGTACTTTTGTGGTCTTTCCAGCTGTTGGAAGTGTCTTGTGAGGTACATCCCAAATGGGGCATTGTACTCTATGATGGGTCTAATGAGTGACGAGTAGAGGGGCACTATAACCTCTTTATTTCTAAATGCGAACCCTTTAGTAATTAGATGGGCCACAAAGAAGGATTTCCTAACTACTTTGGCAATATGATTGTCAAAGGAGAGATTACTATCTACCTGGGTCCCCAGATCTCTTATTACCTCTTCTGTATTAAGGGGGTACCACCTATGTGGTAATTCGTGGGTGTTTTGTTTTTCCCAAATGGGATGACTATGCATTTTTTGGCATTTAGCTTGAGGCCATGACTTTGACATCAGGTGTCCGTCTCAGTAAGGCCCTTTTGGAGGATGTCCGTGTCATGGTATAATCAACACACACAGAGAAGCCTTGAACCAGGTTTCGGTTACTGCACAGATGTTGACATTCTCCATACTGAGGAGTGCTTCGAGCGCGTGCATTTTGAGATTTAAACTCCTGGCGTTGAGTAGCATAACCCTCAGTTTTTTGTTAATTGTGCTGTTTATGGAGGTGGGTTTGACTTTTGAGCCTTGCTTAAAAAAGGCACTATGGGGGCAGCAAGAACCTTGGCCAGTATTCAAAAGCCTAGGGGTGACAGGTGCAAGCCATCTCTTGCGAAACAACGCGGCTTGTCGAGCATGTCGTCCCAGGCTGACAGACACTGGATCCCCTTTGAATGACACCAGAAGCTTAGCCAGTTGTTGAAATTGACCATTTTTTTATTTATACTGAGGTATCATTCTTGGTGAAGGCAGGATGCTACTCAGGGTCAGGGTCATACTAGCATGGGCTACATGATCAGAGAGCTCTTCCATGTCTCTTTTCATGTAGTCCAGGAAGGTATGCCTCAGGTCATTCACACCAACATGAACAATGACAGAGTCATATTTGTAGTTGTTCTGGAGTGACCTGAGTTCTTGTGTAATGTGGCGGATTCTGGCCCCCGACAAGCAGCTAACAGTAACCTTCTGCTTGTCCAGCCTAGTGAGTGGGACGTCAGTGTGCCTGACTATAGAGTCACCTATTACTAGTGTGTTAGGTATGTTATTTCGCCTTAAGGACTGTGATTGTGTGGCACACTGATTTTGTGTTTTATGTGTTGTCTGGTTTGTGACGGGAAGTGCAGGTTGTTTGGGTGTCTGCTTTGGAGGTCTCTGATGCTTTTGCAGGTTTTTATTTAGGGCCTCCAGGTATGCTTTTGTGCATTTATGTGTATTTTTTGCCAGTGCTGTTTTAGTAGGTCTGTGCGCAGCTGGAGTTGTGGTGAAAGTGTTAACCTTCTCCTCTTGATTGTCTGTTCCAGTCTTGGATGGAGACAGCTTAGCTTCCAGTTTGGCTGTATAATTGCATCTCTTGCATACATTAGTGTTTTGTGGTAGGAGGAAAGGGTTGTCTGTGTACATGAGGCAGTTGCAGCATTGCCTCAGGATACCCAGATTCATCAGCTGGACTGGGGAGTGCACCTGACGTTGCCCTTTGGTCATGCCTGAATAGTAGGGTGAGCTGCTTAGTCGCTTGGTTGGTGAGGGGTGAAAAAAAGAGCCTTGCCCTGATGGGCAATCAGTGTCAGGGTATATTAGTGCTTACTATTAGTGCTGGGCTGTAAGATGCTTTTTGAGTGTTTAGGTTGAGAGTTAGACTAGTTTCAAGGGAAAAACTGAAGAGGATACTTAGTGGAGCCAGGAATAATTTAACCTTAGCTAACCGTCACTGCCCAGTGCGCAAAACCATGCAAACGTAGTTTTTATAGTATGGAAATGAAAGAGATAGAAATTAGCCCAAAATGCCCAATAAACCACTAATGTCTGGGCTAGAACCACTCCTCCAGGGACAGATAGGTTGCTCAAAGCTCCCCTCTCTCACAGGTGAACAGAGAAACTTCCTTCTATCCAAGTAAGGTATGGGCAACTCAGAAACTAGTATCACAGTCCTGAATTCAGCACTAGCCTGAAAACTGGACTATACTAGCTTAGAAAGGTGGGAAACAAGGAATTTTTTTGTTTTTTTTTTTTTGAAAAGATAAGACAAAAACTGTAAAAAATACACTTAAAACAGCTTTAAATGACTACAAACGATCAGTAAAGGCTATCGCACTTTAGTGTGTAGCCTATAACAGTTAAACAAATTATTTAAACAAAAACAAATTTTTAAAAGTACAGGCAGTCAAATAAGTACAATATGTGAAAAAAACAAGCTTTTAAATCACAATAAATGCTGCAAAATCTACGTTTAGGCAGAAAACAGTTAAGTACAGCAAGAAAGTACAGAAAACTGATACTTAATCACTGCAAAGTTTCTCTCCTAAGCTAGAAGGCTTGTATCAGTTTAAGGCTTTTTAGTGCTACCCAGTAGGTTAGTTACAGGAAAGATGGGAAACAAGTGCAGATGTGATCTTTTAAACCAGAAAGTTGAAAGAGACGGACAAACTGTCCAAATGGTCAATAAACTACAGTTTCTGGGCCAAGAACCTCTCCTCTCAGGGTAGACAGGTTACCTAGTGCTTACCACTCCCACTGATAAGCTAGAAGGCTTTCCTCCAACACAGAAAGGCTTGTGGGGCTCAGAAGCTTACCAACAGTCCTGGATACAGCAACTCTGTATCTGGACTAGGCTAGTTACAGGAAAGGTGGGAAACAAGTGCAAGTACCGCTTTTAAACCAAAACGTTGAAAGAGATGGAAAAAAATGCCCAAACATCCAATAGCTACAATTTCTGGGCCAGGAACCACTCCTATTGTGGTAGATAGGCTACATAATGCTTACCACACCCACTGATAAGCTACAAAGCTTCCCTCCAACACAGAAAGGCTTGGGGGGCTCAGAAGTGTACAAAGAGTCCTGGAATACAGCAAATCTGCACCTGGACTAGACTAATTACAGGAAAGGCGGGGAACAAGTACAAACATAGGCTTTTAAGCCAGCAAGTTGAAAGAGATGGAAAACTGCCCAAACGGCCAAATAAACTACAATTTCTGGGCCAAAACTCATTCTTCCCATGGAGGATAGGCTACCTAGTGCTTACCACTCCCACTGATAAGCTAGAAAGCTTTCCTCCAACACAGGAAGGCTTGGGGGCTCAGAAGCTTACTAACAATTCTGGATACATCAACTCTGTAACCGGACTAGGCTAGTTATAGGAAAGGCAGGAAACAGGCACAAGTGCAGCTTTCAAACCAGAAAGTTAAAAGAGATGGAAAAAAAACTGCTCAAACAGCCAATAGCTATAATTTCTGGGCCAGGGACCACTCCTCTTGTGGTAGATAGGCTACCTGATGCTTACCACTCCCACTGATAAGCTAGAAGGCTTCCCTCCAACACGGAAAGGCTTGTGGGGCTCAAAAGCTTACAAAGAACCCTGGATACAGCAAATCTTACCTGGACTAGACTAGTAACAGGAAAGGCAGGAAACAAGCACAAACACAGGCTTTTAAATCATAAGGTTGAAAGAGATGGAAAAGCTTCCCAAACGGCCAATATATAAATTTAATTTCTGGGCCAGAAACCACTCCTCCTGTGCTAGATAGGTTACCTAGTGCTTACCACTCCCACTGATAAGCTAGAAGGCTTCTCTCCAACACAGAAGGGCTTGGGGGGGGCCTCAGAAGCTTACCAACAGTCCTGGATACAGCAAATCTGTACCTGGATTAAACTAGTTATAGGAAAGGTGGGGACCAAACACAAAACGGGCTTTTAACCAGAAAGTAGAAAGAGATGGAAAAAGTGGCCAAACGGCCAATGAACTACAATTTCAGGGCCAAAACCCACTCTTCCCATGGTAGATAGGCTACCTAGTGCTTACCACTCCCACTGATAAGCTAGAAGGCCTCCCTCCAACACAGAAGGGCTTGGGGGGCTCAGAAGCTTACCAACAGTCTTGGATACAGCAAGTCTGCATCTGGACTTGACTAGTTACAGGAAAGGCAGGAAACAAGCTTAGATTTTTTTTTTGTTACAGAAAAGCAGCTAAAACAGCAGTAAATACAATTCAAATTGTAGTGCAGGCCAGCACACCCGAACGTGTAGCAACACTACGGCAAATACAGTTCAAATAAATGCAATTAAATTAACAAATGATTAAAAACAAGTGCAGAAGGCAGTAAATTAGAAGGCTACTAGCAAGCAGTAGTAAGTGTGGAGTAAGAGTGACTGAACGGACAACAACATGCAGAAGAGCAACTAAGACAGTTACAGTAAGAGCAGATGAATGATATTTATATATATATATATATATATATATATATATATTTGTATATTTATTTATTTATTTTTTTTTGAGGGAATGAACAGAGTAGGATTAAGAGGCTACAGGGGTTGTCCTTCCCAAATGCAGTTCCCTTCACAGTAGGAGTGCCTGAAATCAGAATATGATCTCACTGCACTCAGTTGAGTGAGCAAATGAGATGGGCCCAGAAGGAGTATCCAAATACAAATCTACAAGAATAGTGGGCAATTTCAAAGCCACCAACATTAATACCAAAACAAGAACAGGGACGGTGGGTGGGGAACTAACTGTAGAGAGACAGCCACAACTTCAGTTGAGTTAATATTCAGTAAAAAACACAAATAAATAAATTACAGTACTATATTCAAAAGAGCAGATAAAAGTGTACTTAAATTCACTTATACGTCCAGCCGATTTCAGGTAGATGTTAGCCGGCCAAAGCTCTGATATTAAGCAGGGATAACTCAAAATGTACCACTTATATAAGGCAATACAGGATGTCAGTGATGAGCTGAAACTACCCCCCACTGCTATCAATGGCTACACAGAAATTCTAAAAAGTACTCTGTAGAGACAGCCACAACTTCAGTTGAGTTAATATTCAGTGAAAAACACAAATAAATAAATTAAATACAGTACTATATACAAAAGAGCAGATAAAACTGTACTTAAATTCACTTATACGTCCAGCTGATTCCAGGTAGATGTTAGCCGGCCAAAGCTCTGTGCTGCAGGTACATAGGTAAACTTTTTCCAAGAGAAAGTAGTTTTAAGTAAGCATTGTTTTACTTTTGGTAGCCTGTGACCGACTGTTAACTGGTGAGACTTGCTCTCACCTCAAATCCTAAACTTTATTAATACTCAAGATCATTGTTTCCAATAAAACCATTTTCTAACGTATTTGAAGACAACAGTGGGTGTGTGCAAGGCAAACTCAGTGTACCTTTATGTACTTTTTTTCTGGTCATTTTTCAGAAGAAAATATGATTCGTAGAACTCATAACATCTGAAACTGTCCAAAATAAGTATGGTCAGTATAGGTGTGTACAGATATGTTTAGGTACATGAATGTTCCTCATAAATAACTTTATTATGGTTTTGTGTGTGTGTGTCAGGGGGGCACCTAAAATGATGTGTATCTTTGCATCAAGTGTACATGCAACAATTGGATGTGTGTGTGTGTGTATATATATATATATATATATATATATATATATATATATATATATATATATATATATATATATATATATATATTTTTTTTTTTTGTAGGGGTAAACCTAGCTACACTACATAGCCTAATCATGTGATTAAAATGCAGTCTGGCATTCCCCAGCTAGAAGCTTGAACTAGATAGTCAGCAATAACAAGGAAGCTTACATCACGTTGAAGTTTGGACAAACTTTCTTTCTGGTTGAATCCAATGGACTCCTCTTAATATGGTCACTTATGACTGAATTTTAAGATAGAAAACTTGGTGTCCTAAAATTGCGCAAAACTGTGTTTCTTAAAATTCCATTTCAGATTAAGTGGTGTCATTTTTCTCTTTTTTGAAATGCAGCAAAGAACAGATTGCTATTCTCCTGATCTTACCATTTTGGCAGCACTCGATATTGCTACACATTTTCACAAAACCCCAGAAATCATAACTAGCAGGTGATTCTAACTTTGTACACCAATGGTGCATTTGTATAATTAGTAACTAACAAACATTTCCAAAGCCGGCAATATTTAGTGATTGAGAAGTAACATTCATAACTGTCAGTAGCCTGCCTGCTACAGTTTATAAAATCTGACATACACACTTCCATATTTTACTGGCTGCTATGATGCCTTGAAAGGAAAATAAGGAACCACCTCTAGTGAAGTGCAATCTGGGAGTTGTTATATTTAAGTAGCAGGGGGTGTGGGGGGTTGAAGGGTAATATGTTTCTGTGTGCACTTGTGCTGGAATATAGTAAGTGTTGGTATCCTGTGTGTTTTTGGGATTTTGGTCTCAGGATTTTGGGCTTCAGGATTTTGGGCTTTCAGGATTCTGTAGTGCTCCCACTATATTATATGCCAACACCAATGTGGTATATGAGGTTCCTCCCTCTTCACAGATCATGTAATTAAAAGTTTGCTGACCCCACAATTATTAGATGTGAAACCAGTATACAATGTTTAAACAACTGTACCTGCCAATATCCATTCATTAAACATATCACTAATTTGTTCAAAACATTTTAAGGTTTATACTAAACTATATTTTAACTATATTTTTCAAAAGAGACTGCATATCTTTCACCGGGAGTGCTACAGAATCCTAAAAGCCCAAACTCCTGAAAACTCAAAATACTGAAAACACACAGGATACCAACACTTACTATATTCCAGCACAAGTATATACAGAAACATATTACCCTTCAATTATACACAGGGGGGCAAGACCCCTGCACACCCCTGCAGCCCCCCACACCCCCTGCTACTGTTTAAAAAAATCTGAGATTGCACTTCAGTACACTAAATGCAATCTCGGGGTTGATATATTTAAGTAGCAGGGGGTGTAGGGGGAATATTATGCTTATACTTGGAGAAGAGTAATATGGTTTGTGTTTTATTTGTTTCTGTATGTATTTGTACCGGAATATAGTAAGTGTTGGTATCCTGTGTGTTTTCATGATTTTGAGTTTTCAGGATTTTGAACTTTCAGGATCTTGGTCTCAGGATTTTGGTCTTCAGGATTTTGGGCTTTCTGGATTCTGTAACACTCCCACATGCTCACATCTATTGACAATTTAAGATCACTACTGCAGCATTCTTCACAAATGTGACTTATATGCCCGTACATCCTTACACACAGCCCAGCCTACAAATCTTAGGCACCATCCCTGCATGCCTTACTTCTGCCCTTATCACAATTAGACATGCTAATGTAAAATGGACATATAGACATGCCAAATTCCTGAACATGCCTGCCACTAGTACACATATGCACATTTCTGTCAGTGTTGCATGTACTGTTCCATTAAAGCTGGCTACTTGGGCCTCTGTTCACACATTTACCATGCATTATAAATTACATATGTTCTATAGAGTTAGAACTGGGTTTATCAGGGCTTCTTCAAGGCATCCTAGATTCTGGGGAAACTCCTTCCTTCTGTATTACTTGAAGGTTTGTGAAACATCCTATTTCTGAAGAACTTTGTAACAACTATGTCTTAAAATATATGATAGGATCATAGGATCATAAGATCATAGGATCATAGGAAGTTACTAGGCTATTGGCCCTGAGGCCTTTACAAGCCTAGCCAAGAATTTAGCCCAGGTTCCAACAAGTCAGCACCCTATGCCACTGTCCAGCAAGGACATATGTAGTATCCCAGGGGTGTATTTTCTGTTCCGCATCCAGTTATCCAGGCGGTGCTTAAAAAGGTTTAATGAGGTACTCTGCTTTACGTGGAGAGGGAGTCTATTCCACAAAAGGGGGAGTCTCTGGGACACAAATCTGTCCCACCAGCAAGTCCTATTGATGTCACAGACCAGGTTGAGGTCTTGCTTGTGGGTTACTCGAGTGGAGCTTGACTTGCAGATATGCAGCAGTCCCATCAGGGTGGGGTCTGAGATTGCTTTATATACCAGACAGTGGTCTATCAACCTGGGTTCCCAAGTCCCTCACAATTGATTGCATGCTTAGTGCCTTATTATCAATGTGATAATTTGTGGGGATGTCATTCTCCCCAAAAGGGATGATGATGCATTTTTCGTCATTCAGTTTGAGGCCATGTTTCTGGCACCAGTTATTTGTTTGGGTGAGACTCTCTTGGTAAATGTCCACATCACAAGGAAAACTGTTGACAGCACCCAGCTTGCAGTCATCTGCAAACTTGGTCAGCCATAGCCCACTAGATTTGGCCTGCACCTCTGAGAAGTATATCCCAAACAGCAAAGGTCCCAAGACCGATCCCTGGGGTACACCGCTTGTTACAGGTCTACTACTTGAGGTGGCTTCCCCTATTTTCACTTGGTTGGTTCTATCAGTGAGCCAGTTTGCTACCCATCTGGTAACATATGGATTGATGCCTAGTTGAAAGAGTTTATCTATTATACCTGAGAGGGGAATAGTATCAAAGACCTTGGCCAGGTGAAGGTAGGTGGTGTGCATTGTCTTCCTCTCATCTACAGTCTTGGTGACTCTCTCAAAGAAGTCGACCAAAGTTAACAGGCATGACTGCCCCTTGACAATGGATCTTGAGGTTGCCAATGTCCTTGTTAATGAGGTCCATGATAATCTGCTCCATGGCCTTGCAGATCAGGCTAGTTAGGTTGATGGATCTATAATTTCCTGGATTGGTGGATGCTCCACCTTTGTGCAAAGGGATGACAGTAGCTGTCCTCCACTCAGCTGGGATGAAGGCAGTACTCAGGCTTTGGTTGAATAGGGTGCCTAATGGTGCTGCAAGTTGCTGCCTGAATTCATGTAGAATGCAGCCTGGGATGTTATCAGGTCCCATAGAGGCTGATTTTTTTGTCTTTGAGAGGGCAGTGATGACATGCTCCCTAGAGATAAGAGGAGGGGGCTTTTACTGGGGATGTCCTATTTTACTGATGGCAGGACAGAGGAGTGAAGTTTTCACTGAACCTGTCTGTCAGCAGTTTGGCTATATATACAGGGTTTGTGTATGTGGTGTCCTTGACCACCAGTTCTTAAGAGATCTGAGTGCTTCCCTTGAGATTGCAGACATATGTGAAGAAAGCCAGATGATTGCCTTTAGTAGATGTGGCAAGTTTGGACTCGAAGTTTGCTTTCGAGGATTTCACTAGTGCATTTGTTTGCATGTTCAGGCTAAGGAGAAATTGCTTCCAATTAGGCACCTGCTCATTCCTGGTCCTGGACAGCAATTTTTTTCCTTTTATTATAGAGTTTATTTATTGTAGATGTCCACCAGACAAGTTTATTCTTCCTTGAGGAGGAGGATTTCATCCTCTCTGGTATTCCTGATTCCATGCAGCTATATAAATGCTCATATAGTACTTTGGTGTAAGTTTGGACATATGTGCCAGTTTCTGTGGAGGGGGAGAGGGCTGTGAAGCTGTTTATACCTTTTGTCAGGAGGTTGTAATCAGCTTTGGAGAAGTTTTTTTTTTGTTTGACCCTAGCTGGGTGGGGTTGAGGGGAGATTGTGACTTTGAAAGTGACTGCTTTGTGGTCAGATCTTACCAGGAATGATGATGCTGTAGGGATGCTGCAGTGGTTACTCATGTTGGTTAATACCAAGTCCAAAATATTTTCACCTCTTGTGAGGGTGTCAATCAACTGGTCCAAGGCATTTACATTGATGAAATCAAGGAATCTCTGGCCCTTTGTGTTTTTACATGAGTATTTCTTCCAATCTATGGTCAGATAGTTAAAGTTACCCAGGATCAGGGTAAATGGTTGAATTTTGATAGATTCGAAGAGGTACAGATAGGTGGAGTGGACATCTTGAGTCAGAGTTAGAGGCCTGTAGCTAGCTATGATTTGAAAAGGGGTCTTGTCAATTGTTAACTGCACCTGGAGTATTTCCTGTGCATCATACTGTTTGACCAGCCTAGAAGTGTGTATTTCTTTTATATATATTGCAACTCCACCTCCTTTTGCTTTGCTGCTCACAGCTTGGGGTCTAAATGAATGATAGGATGAGTAACCTGGTATGGCTGGGCTGCTCTCTGCAGTTTTGAGCCAAGTTTCTGTGACTGCACAAAAGTCAGCTTCTTCCAGGGTTAAGAATGCTTGCAATGAGTGCAGTTTCATGTTTAGACTCCTAGAGTTTAGCAGTATAACCTTTAACTTGCATTTTGATGAAATTTTCATGTTGGTAGTTTTGACCTCATGACATTGTCTAAAAAAGGCACTATGGGGGAGGCAAGAGCCTTTGCCAGGAGCCCAAAGCCCAAGGGAGATAGATGCAGACCATCTCTGGCAAAGCATCATGGCTTGTCAATCATGTCATCTCAGGCTGTCAGGTACTGGATCCCCTTAGAATGACACCAGAAACTAAGCCAGTTGTTAAAGTAAATCATTTTCTGTTTGTATGGAGGCATCATTCTGGGTGATGGTAGAATGCTGCTTAAGCCTAGGGACTTACCTGCAAGGGACATATACTCAGTGAGCTCAATTATGTCTCTCTTCATGGGTCTACTTCACTTCACTGAAAACTCATTTCACTGAAACTCAGTTGAATGAGCACACTTGACTGAAAGCTCACTTCACTGAAAGCTCATTTCACTGAAACTCATTTTGTTGAAAGGTATATGCCATTTTCCCCATTATAGTGCAATGCTGGAGTTAGTATATATAGTAAGTGGGGTGGGGGGCACAGCACCCCACCTATTTTATACATTTTAAACCATATACATGGATACTTACAACTCCAATGAATAACTATTTTTAGAAGAAAATATATGCCCAAACTATGGGGGGGGGGTGTGCCCCCCACACCCCCCCTTACTATATATAATAACTCAGGGATCGCACTACAATGGCAAAAAGGGCATACACCTTTCAAGGAAATAAGTTTCAGTGAAATAAGCTTTCAGTAAAGTGAGCATTCAGTCAAGTGTGCTCAGTGAGATGAGTTTTCAGTGAAGTGAAGTAGACCCCCCTCTTCATATAGTCCAGAGAGGTATGTCTCAAGTCATTCACTCCAACATGGACAATGACAGAGTCATAACAGTACCTGTTGAGAGACTTGAGTGCATTGGTGATATGGCAGATTCTGGCACCCGACAAACAGCTAACCATAACTTTCTCCTTATCCAGCCTGGTGAGCCACATCTGTGTGTCTCACAATGGAGTCTCCTATGACTAATATGTTGTGTTTATGTTTAGGCCTTAGCGGCTGTAAGACACAGGTGTGTGGACTATGTGTGGTGTGTGGTGTGTGGTGTGGTGGGCAGTGGAGTTTGCTTGCATTTATGCCTTGGAAGTCTCTTTTGTTTGGGTATGCTTCTATTGAGGGCCTCCGCATATGTGGCAGTGTGTTGTGTAGGTGTGGGTGGTGTTTGAGGTGTGGTGTTCATGTTGCCAGCCTTCTCAGTGCCAGATATACTGGTTTGTGGGGGAGAGAGCAATGACACTAGGTGCTGGATGTATTTGCATCTCTCACAAATTGTCTTTCTAGGTGGTAGTAACAGAGGGTTGTCCGTGTACATGAGGCAGTTGCTGCACTGTCTCAGTATGCCCATATTGACAAGACTGGCAGGAGAAAATGTAGGAAATTGTCCATCCATATTTGTCAGAAACTGAAATAGCTAAGAGGGTAAAGGGAGGAAGGTCTATGAGTAGTACTACTAGATGATAACACAAATGCTACTATGAGAAAACTTGTAGCTGGAATACCTCAAAAAGGGTTAAAAACACTGCAGCTGTAGCTCTGGATGTCCCAGACCTGTATCTTGACTATCAAAGATAAAAGCACTCAGACAGCTGCTGTTAGTCCACAAACTCCTTTAATGACACAGCACAGCACACCACATAGAAGAATAATGCTGAACACAGTTCCAAGTACGTTTTCGATCAAGACTTCATCAGAATGGTTACATACATCACTCTGCTCCATTTTATACAAATACCACTCCATCAATCAAGCAATAAAGCAATTCATTAAGCTATTAGGCTTAATTAATTCATAGAACATATCAGAAATACACCCAAAAACTTGCAATGAATAAAATGCTTAAACTGACTAAAAGTATTGTTAAAAACACCGTAAAAAACATTCCATTATAACATTACATGCCTTTAAAATCCCTATTACTTAAAACAATCAATAATACAAAGTAAAGAATTAATAAAAATATCTATTACATTAAAAATGTGAATCTATATTAAAAGGTGAGCGCATATAAAAGGCAATACTTTGCTGCCATCTAGTGACTTAAAAGTTTATTACATTAACAAATTTATTACATTCAAAATGTGTCAAACTGTCTAAAAGCATGGAATAGTCAATACATTATGTTAAAAAATCTAACTTATAAACCATTTAATACTTATTTAAAACTATCAAATACTGAGGGCTATATAAGGTTATATAAGGTTTAAATATGCGAAAGATTATTTATATACAAAATTAAGTAAGGAAGGTGCTTAAGCACACTATAACTTGGCCGCTCTTTCAGTACAGGTGCAAGGGAGACCATCTCATTGAGCCCTGGCCATTTATTCACCTCAAGGACCAACTGCCAGTAAACTTCTCGATATTCAATTTGTGTCTCCCATGTTCCCCCTCGAATATCCATCTGAACTTCTTCTAGTACAAAAAATGAAAAAGTAGCTTCTTTACATGTCAGTGTATGTTTATACAGGGCATTCCTATTATTGCCCTTTTTAATATCATAACTGTGCTGATATATTCTTCTTTTTAAGCACCTTTCAGTCTTTCCTACATAAAAACCTCCACATTTTCAACATAGGGTCAAATACACTAGCCCCTTGAAATCACAGCTAGAATAACATTTTGCATTAATGCACCTATTCCTACAAGGGATGCAAACCTCTTATTTGTTAATAATAAAAAGGCATTATGGGCAAGCACCACATTTATATGTCCCCAACCTTCTAGATCTTTTTTCATTGCCCCTCTTTTCCAAAATATTTTTAATGCTAAGCGCATTCTGTGTGGGAGTCTGCATGTCCTCCCCACTGTCAAGTGTCGTTCGAAAGACATGCGTAGAATGGGCGTGCCTTTGTTGAAGGTTGGGCACCGAGCTAGCACTTCAGCACCCATAAAAAAATCTACTGCCAATCATTAGTGGACTGGAGTTCCGCTGTGGCGACCCCTAACCGGGAAAAGCCGAAAGAAAAAAAAAAAACTTTCCTAAAAAAAATTTTAAGGGATAGATCAGTTCAATATTCAGATCTAACTTACTAAACCTACCCATTCCTCCTTCAGAATCGTAGTAATGGTTCCTGCATCCACACTATAATCCAACACAAAAATATTTTCAACCCTATTCTTACTATTATTTACCTGTTGCTTTACACCTATCTCCTTATAATCCATCCCTAAAATGGGTGCAAACCTATTACTGTTGTTTTCTAGGACTTCATTAAAAATGTCATTAATTATTTTCTCTTGGTGGTTCCCCTGTCAAGGAACATACATTTCAAAAGTTCACCTTCTTCTAAAAAGTCCACATCCTCTGATGTCATTCTACTACCCCTGATGTATTGACCTATAACAATGCTCCTTTTTTGCATAAATGGGTGGGAGCTCTGAAAATGTAGAAAGGAATTACAGCAGGTAGCTTTTCTATGCACTTTTGAAGTGATCCAATTACTGCCATAATCCATCCTTATATTCACGTCCAAGTAATCAATGGAACCCTGTCCTATTTTATAGGTAAACCTTAAAAATTCTGTACTATTGGTGATGTAGTTCAAAAAATTCATCATTTTTTCCTCAATCTCAATCCAAAAAAGGTAGATGTCACCCAGAAACCATTGATATAGGACCCAGCAGTCCTTGTGCACAGAATTAAAGATACATTTCTTCTCCCACCAGGCTAACACCAAATTTGCAAAGGTCGGGGCACACATAGCACCATTGCCACTCCAATCAACTGGCAAAAGAATTTTCCCTCAAAATAAATACAATTATGTTTTAAAACCAATTCCATTAAGGTTAAAATCAAATAGACATCCCTATCACTAAAATCTTTTTTATCCCTTAAAATTTCTTCTAAGAATTCCAAGCCTTCCTTGTGAGGTATGGAAGTAAAAAGGTCAACGACATCAACTGTAATAAAAAACATATTTTTCCTAAATAAATTATTTTTCACATTTCTGAGGAAATCCCACGAATCCTTAATAACATTTTTTTGCATTTATAGAAATATTTTTCAATCTAGCATCCAGAAACTTTGCAATAGGGGCTGTAACAGATTGGCTTGCTGCTACCACTGGTCTCATGGGTGAGTCAACTGAATCCTTATGCACTTTTGGGATACTGAATATTGTGGGTACCCTGGGCTCTTTGTTATATAGGAATCTAAAGGTCTCAGCATCCATTACCCCTTCCAGTACTAAATCATTAAGGGCTGCAAAAATCTTTCTATAGGCAATATTTATTTCATTAATTGAGACTTTATAATATTTAATTTCATCATTTAAAAGCTCCATCATTTTGCTTTCATATATAACTGAGTCCATTAGGACTGTGCCTCCACCCTTGTCCGGTTTCATAACTCTCACATATTTATTGTCATGAATTGTATTTAGAATCCCCCTTTATTCTTTAGTTAGGTTTGACCAAACCCTGTTTTTCACAACTTTTCCTGTTAGGCTACTTTCAACCATGTTCTCAAAATTCTTTAATTGTGGGTGAAGGGGTGGATTCCATACACTCTTTCTTTTCAATGTTTCTACTTTTTCTTTCTGTTCACCCAGCAATAATTAATGGGTTTTTCTTTCTTATGAACATTTTTAAGACAATAAGCAAACTACTGATTTCACTTTTCTTTTTGGGAACAAACTTAAAATCTTTCGCGAACAACTCAAAAAAATTCTCAATCACTTCCATGTTACTATAATTAAAAATGTTGTACCCCTGAAAGGTTAAAATATTATTGTTACTGATTATCTGGTTAGTAGCCAAACCTACCCCTTCATCCCCTATATCAAACGTCTGATTCAGTAACCGTGGTTCATGCCTTTGTTGTGCCACCCCCTCCAACTGCCCTGATAATAGTCCACATTTCCTTTGTTTTTTAGTCTTTCAGACCTTCAGAGGGGGGGATATCCTAAAGGGTCATTCATATCACCTGGACCGTCCACACACTCATTAAACATTTCATTATTAGCACTATGCCTGTCCTCTGTTCTTACATTATTAAAACCCCCTTCCCCTGTCCTATAGGGCCCCTTCTCCATCCTAGACAGGTTGGTAAAGCTCCTGGGTTTAGGATAGTGAATCCTCTGTGCATATTTATTAATATCTCTATCCAACTTTCTTTTTTTTTCCTATAAACTATATTATTAATCTTTCCATCTGCCTGTTTCCTCAATTCAAAGTATTTTCTTCTCTCTTCCTCAATAGTAAATAATAGGTCATTAACCAAACAATTATTCACTTTAATAATTATTTCATTTAAAACTTCCATCACCTTTTCATTTTGTTTTATAATGGCTCTAAGAATTTCAAAACTACAATTGTCAAAAACATCTAACAATTCCTTATGAAAGCCTGACCCTTCTCCTACATTGTTAGGAAATCTATACACCCTTAAACCTTTAGGTACAACTCTAGAATGAATACATTCTTTTAAATATAAATTATCCACATTTAAATTTTAAACTTGAACATTTAACTTTCTTAAATTATTAACATAAGTATCAGCATCATCAGCAACTACAGAATGTGCATATTTGTCAAATCTAACATTTTGTTTAAGCCATGCTTCTAAATTAATGTCCTGTTGCTCTGTACTAATATTACTACCATTAAATGGTAAACAGTCACCTCGTGCCTTTGAGTTAGCTCTCTGTTCCTTCCCATGGCCACAGTCTTTATTAGAAACAGTTCCATTCATTTTCAAAAGCTCTGGGGTCCTTCTTTCATCAAAACTATATAACCATTCTGATGAAGTCTTGGATGAAAACATACTGGGAGCTGTGTTCAGAGATATTCTTCTACGTGGTGTGCTGTGCTGTGTCATTAAAGGCATTTGTGGGTGGAACAGCAGCTGTCTGAGTACTTTTATCTTTATTAGTGACTGCTTGTGCACTTGGTCCATAGTTGGTGTTTTGTTTACTATATCTAGACTATGCTACTCAATTTTAAGGTTAAGAACTCAGTAAGAAAAAACTCACAATGAAGCACAGATTAATCACAGCAGAGCAAATGGCAAAAGGCCTCTAATTGCACCTTTGAACAGCTTCAGCAAATAAGTACAACTGGTTTAAAACACTGGCTATTAAAAGCAGAGAAACAGAAACCAGCCCAATTATCCAATCAAAAATAACAGTGTTGCAGGAATGCTTTTAGCTAGGTCAAACTAGACTGATTCTTCCTGCCACAAAGAAAGCAGCTAGGCCTCTCTAGACAAAAGATTGGACTACAAGCTTGTGTTTATGCCTTGGAGGTCTCTTTTGTTTGGGTATGCTTCTATTGAGGGCCTCCGCATATGTGGCAGTGTGTTGTGTAGGTGTGGGTGGTGTTTGAGGTGTGCTGTTCATGTTACCAGCTATCTCAGTGCCAGAAATACTGGTTTGTGGGGGAGAGAGTAATGACACTAGGTGCTTCATGTATTTGCATCTCTCACAAATTGTGTTCCTAGGTGGTAGTAGAGGGTTGTCCATGTGCATGAGGCAGTTGCTACACTGTCTCAGGATGCCCATATTGACCAGACTGGCAGGAGAAAATGTAGGAAATTGTCCATCTATATTTGTCAGAAACTGAAATAGCTAAGAGAGTAAAGGTAGGAAGGTCTATGAGTATTACTACTAGATGATAACACAAGAGCTACTAAGGGATAACTTGTAGTTGGAACACCTCAAAAAGGGGTAAAAACTATGCAGCAGAAGCTCTGGATGTCCCAGACCTGTATCTCGATTATGCTACTCAATTTTAAAGTTAAGAACTCAGTAAGAAAAAATTCACAATGAAGCACAGATTAATCACAGCAGAGCAAATGGCAGAAGGCCTCTCACTGCAGCTTTGAACACCTTGAGCAAATACATACAACTGGTTTAAAACACTGGCTGTTAAAGGCAGAGAAACAGAAACCAGCCCAAGTATCCAATCAAAAATAACAGTGTTGCATGAATGCTTTTAGCTAGATCAAAAGAGACTGATTCCTCCTGCCACAAAGAAAACAGCTAGGCCTCTCTAGACAAAAGATTTCACTACAAGCTCAAAAGGTCACAAACAGTAACAGATATTCAGCTCTAACAGACAACAAAATGAGACTAAAAAACAGTTGCAGAGATTACCCAGATATACAGTAAAACAGAAGTGCAAAAACAGTTGAAAATAAGCACTTAACTTTTTCCAATATCACAGCAGAGCAAATGGCAGAAGGCCTCTCACTGCACCTTTGAACACCTTGAGCAAATACGTACAACTGGTTTAAAACACTGGCTGTTAAAGGCAGCAAAACAGAAACCAGCCCAAGTATCCAATCAAAAATAACAGTGTTGCAGGAATGCGTTTAGCTAGATCAAACTAGACTGATTCCTCCTGCAACAAAGAAAACAGCTAGGCCTCTCTAGACAAAATATTTCACTACAAGCTGAAAAGGTCACAAACAGGAACAGATATTCAGCTCTAACAGACAAAAAATGAGACTAAAAACTGTTGCAGAGATTATCCAGATATACAGTAAAACAGAAGTGCAAAAACAGTTGAAAATAAGCACTTATCTTTTTCCAATATCACAGCAGAGCAAATGGCAGAAGGCCTCTCACTGCAGCTTTGAACAGCTTGAGCAAATAAGTATAACTGGTTTAAAATACTGGCTATTAATGGCAGAGAAACAGAAACCAGCCCAATTATCCAATAAAAAACAGTGTTGCATGAATGCTTTTAGCTAGATCAAGCTAGATTGATTCTTTCTGCCACAAAGAAAACAGCTAGGCCTCTCTAGACAAAATATTTCACTACAAGCTAAAAGGTCACAAACAGTAACAGTACCCAGCTCTAACAGACAAAAAAGAAGACTAAAAACAGTTGCACACATTACACAGATATACAGTAAAACATAAGTGCAGAAACAGTTGAAAATAAGCACTTATCTTTTTCCAGTATCACAGCAGAGCAAATGTTAGAAGGCCTCTCACTGCAGTTTTGAACAGCTTGAGCAAATAACTAAAACTGGTTAAAACCACTGACTATTAAAGGTAGAGAAACAGAAACCAGCCCAAGTAACCAATTAAAAAATAACAATGTTGCAGGAATGCTTTTAGCTAGATCAAACTAGACTGATTCTTTCTCCCACAAAAGAAAACAGCTAGGCCTCTCTAGACAAAAGATTTCACTACAAGCTCAAAAGGTGACAAACAGTAACAGATATTCAGCTCTAACGGAAAATCATATAACTGATTTGTTAGCAGTTAAAAGCATACTGTAGAGTCTCCTTGCTCCTTTATTTGTTCAAAAACTTTAATTTTGTGGCTCACTGCTGTTCTTCTGTGATAAACATTTCTGTAGTGTTTACTGTCTAAAAGAGTGTAGGCTAGTAGCTGTAGTATTGTTTCCCACCCTTCCCCCATTGGTGTCTTGCTGTTATACTTGGTGGCTTTGTAGTTGCCCGCCCGTACTGTAAATTTGATCTGGGACACTCCTCCCAGTCTAGTGTCATTAGCTCATTCTACCTAATATATAGAGAAATTTGAGAAGTCCAACCCACTTAGTTTCCTAACCTTGAATTATCTTCTGCTTCTCCTCTCTCCCTTTCCTTTACAAAAAAATTTATGCATGTTTCCTGCCTTTCCTGGAATAGTTTAGTCCAGATACAGATTTGCTATATCCAGGACTGTAAGCTTCTGAGCCCCCCAAGCCTGTCGGTGTTGGAGGGAAGCCTTCTAGCTTATCAGTGGGAGTGGTAAGCACTAGGTAACCTATCTACCACGTAAGGAGTGGTTCTGGCCCAGAAATTGTAGTTATTGGCCATTTGGGCAGTTTTTCCATCTCTCTCAACTTTCTGATTTAAAAGCCCACATTTGCACTTGTTTCATTCCTATAACTAGTCTAGTTCCAATACAGATTCTTAGTTTTAGCATTTGAATTTGCTTATTCATGCTCAGCACTTGTTCAAAACTTGTTAAAAGCACTAAATAAGCTACAAATTACTACAGCACTCAACCTTTCTCATAGCATAGAGGAAACAGTTTTTGCACTTACTTTCCTCACTTGCTTAGAGAAAAACAGCTCTTGTACTCACTTTCCTCACTTGTCCAAAGGAAAATAGGTGTTTATTCATGCATGTCCAAGGGTCAGCTCCCAGTGTTCTATTGGGGAAATGTAGCAATTGCCTCATGTACACAGACAACCCTCTCCTTCTCCCACTCAACACTACAACCTGTGAGAGATGCACTTATCTAGCCAAACTGGAGGTAAAGCTCTCTCCAACCAAGACTCAACTTGACAGTCAAGAGGAGAAGATAAACACTTGCATCAAACCACACTCATCACATAGTCCCACTAAACCTACACCACCAAAATCCACACATAGAAATACAAAAACATTCATGAAGGCTCTCAGTAATAATCTGCTCAAGCAACAAAGACCTCCAAAGCAGAAATGCAAGCAACTTCCACCCCCAACACAACCCAAATGATACATAGCCCACAGACTCAGTGTGCCACTCAACCACAGCCCATAAGGCAAAACAATGTACACAACACACTAGTCATAGGTGACTCTATAGTCAGGCACACTGATGTCCTACTCACCAGACTAAACAAAGTGAAGGTTACTGTCAGCTGCTTGTCAGGTGCCAGGATCTGCCACATAACCCATGCACTCAGGTTACTCCACAACAAGTATAAATATGACTCTGCCATTGTCCATTTTGGTGTGAATGACCTGAGATGTACCTCCCTGGACTACATGAAAATAGACATGGAAGAGCTCTCCAATCTTGTAGCCCAGGCAGGTATTACCCTAGCATTGAGTAGCATCCTGCCATCACCCAGAATGATACCACAGTACAAGGACAAAATGACTGACTTCAACAATTGGCTAAGCTTCTGGTGTCATTCTAAGGTGATCCAGTATCTGTCTGCCTGAGATGACATGGTCGACAGACCATGATGCTTTGCCAGAGATAGCCTGCAGCTGTCACCCCTGGGATTCCAGATACTGACTCTTGCCACCCCTATAGTGCCTTTTTTAGACAAGGTTCAAATAACAAATTCACCACTGTAACAAGAATGGGCAAGCAAAACCTGAGGGTAATGCTACTCAATGCTAGAAGTCTAAATCTCAAAAAACACTCCCTCGAGGCACTCATTAAAATAGAGAACATTGATATGTGCGCAGTGACTGAGACCTGGTTCAAGTCTCCAGACAGCACCCCTGCATTACCAGGCTATAACTCATATCATACTTTTCGGACATCTAACCTGCACCGGAACACCAAAGGCAGAGGTGTGTCCATATTCATTAAGGATATCCACACCTCCAGGCTACATGCTCAGCATAATGCATCTGAGGTTATCCAAGTGCAACTAACTCTGGGCAAAACTGCAATCTAAATTGTAGCTTACTACAGATCCCCCACCATGCCTCAGGATTCCCACTCCTCTTTTCTTGCTATACTGGAAAATATTACAGTTCAACTGAACACCCTAATAATGGGTGATTTCAATTATCCCATCATTAACTGGGAAAACTACTCATGTACCAACTCCTTTGCTCAACACTTCCTGGAATTCATAAATTCCAGTGCCCTGGATCAACTTATCCACACCCCCACCAGGGGCAACAATATCCTAGACGTAGTTATTACCAACATGAGTGACTGGTGTTCCACACCTGAAGTCAACTCCTCATTGGTCAGATCCGACCATAAGCTAATCACCTTAGATATCCACATCTCGTCCCCACCCACCATTAAGGAAACCACAGTAAATAATTTCTCCAAAACTAACTTCAAGCTTCTTAAGACAGAAGTGGCGACCTTCATGACACCCATGCAGATGGGCAATACAGTTACAACTTCTGAATCCTACACAAATGCACTCTATACCCCCCCCCTCTCACCCCCTAAAGGGCCCATATCTCTACAGGAAGAATGCAGAGTCCTTGTAATCACAACTATGCAGGTAAAAGCTGCACTCTCTAAAGCCAAAAACACAGCATCCATGGGACCGGACAACATCTCAGGCTGCGTTTTACATGAACTTCAAAATAAACTGGCTCCACACCTAAGCACCGTGTTCAGTCAAAGCCACATGTCAGGCTTTGTGCTCACTGAATGGCACACAGCAACAGTTATCCCACTCCACAAAGGGGGAGCCAGCACTGATCCTGGGAACTATCACCCTATTAGCCTGTCAAGCCTGGTCTGTATGGCCATGGAAAGTATCATCATAGAACTCATAAACAAAGACATTGGTAACCTCCAAACTCTGGACCCCACCCAGTTTGGGTTTGTGAAAGGCAGATCATGCCTTCTGAACCTGATCAACTTCTATGAGGCAGTCACCAAAGCCGTAGACAAGGGTAAGGTGGTTCACACAGCCTACCTTGACCTCGCCAAGGCTTTCAACTTCATCCCCCATTATGGAATTATAGTTAAACTCACTAAACTAGGTATAAATCCATAGATCACAAGATGGGTTGCCAATTGGCTCACTGACAGAACCCACACTAAAAGTTGCAGACTCCAAATCTGACTTCAAACCAGTGGCAAGTGGAGTACCAGAGGGTTCAGTCCTGGGACCTCTCCTGTTTGGTATCTACTTCTCTGAAGTACAGGCTAACACAGAAGGCCTTTGGCTAATGAAGTTCACAGATGACTGCAAACTAGGTGCCATAGTCGAGTCCCCAAATGATGTAAACATCCTACATAAGGGCCTCACTGAGACAGATGCCTGATGTCAGAGCCATGGCCTCAAGCTCAATGCCAAAAAGTGCATTGTCATCCCCTTTGGTAAAAACTCTGTACCCATGAACTACCACATAGGCAGCAGTCTACTTAATGCCGAATGTGTGATAAGAGACCTTGAGACCCAGGTAGACAGTAGTCTCTCCTTTGATAATCACATCACCACAGTAGTCAGGAAATCCTTCGACATGGCACACCTCATCACAAAAGGGTTCTCATCCAGGAAAAAGGAGGTCATTGTTCCCCTCTACTCAACACTCATTAGACCCATTATAGAGTACAACGCCCCTTTTGGAATGTACACAGGAACAACAGTACAGACCAACTTCAGAACACTTCTGCCAGCACAAGGACCACAGCCACAGACCAAGTAAAAAGATTTAATGAATGGGTTTAGCGCTTTCTTCCCCTGATGGGGACTTCCTCAGAGCAACATACATTAACTTACCCAGCTCTTAAATACACTTAAATTAATTAATTCCATAATTAAATACATTAGCACATGATCTACTAATACATTCCATTTAAAAACTGCTATATGTGTGTGCACATATAAATACAAATACATGAACTTTAATGCACTTATAAAAATGTCAAACAAAAACATATATTCTAACCTAATAAATGTTTTAACTTTAAAATACATGCTATATTGGTAGCTTCATTAATTCCTAGATACTGAGTTGCATCTAATCTCAGCTGCCATTTTAGCTCAGAAATATCCAGGTGTAAATCCACAATTTTCCCCTGTGGATCCTTTCCTAACAGTTCAACTACCAAAAACTTGAAATAATGGTTACCATGTTCTTTAATATGCCTATATAAAGCATTGGTGATTCTCCCTTTCCTTATGTCTGTGTTATGTTCACTAATACGGTTTTTAAAAAATCTACTTGTCTTTCCTATATAAAAATATTGGACACATTTGGCACTTAGCCATGTAAATGACACTAGAACTACCACAATTAAAATGTCCATTTATAATAATGTCCTTACCAATAAGTTTAAATTTGTCCTTGGTTTCCAAAATATGTGCATAAAAGTTACACACACCACACTTAAAATTCCCATTTGGTCTATTGGTGCTTCTACTTGAATTACCCTTGTTTACTTCAAAAAATGCTTTTAAATGCTCTGTCCTTTCTATATACTATTTTTGGGGGAACCCTCCTCACTTTTTGCTCAACACTTATATCATAACTCAAAATATCCCAATTTTTAATAATTACCTCAGAAACTCTACTTACATCAAGGTTAAATGTTGTGATAAAACTTAATCCATAATTTTTACTAAACTGCCCTCTATTGTTGTCTTGTCCAATAACAGGCACCAATCCACTTGTATTAATAGGACCAACCAATATTGGCCTATAAATGCCTTTCATGCATTTTTCTATAACCTCCTTACTTATCTTATCCAAAAATTCATTGGGGTATCCCCTTTTAACAAACAAATTCGTTATAAACTCAACTTCATCCAAAAAGTCACAGTCCAGGCTAACCATTCTGGCCACCCTCAGCAGTTGTCCCTTGACTATTGACTTTTTGTGATGCGTGGGGTGCCAGCTACTAAATTCTAAATAAGAATTCAAAAAAGTGGGTCTTCTGTAAATTTTGGAACGTAACATTCCTTTATTATTGTCCCAGATCAAATCCACATCTAGGTAAGATATTTGCTCTTTACTATAATGATATGTAAATCGCAAAAATTACACCATGTTGTTAATATAAATCAAGAATTCATTAAGCTGCCCTTCAGTACCTTTCCACAACACAAACAAATCATCTAAAACCCTAGTATAATGTAAATCATTCAACCAATATACACTATTCATCAAATACTCCTGTTCCCAAAAGGACATGATGAGATTTGCAAAATGGGGGCACATGCTGCCCCCATTGCTACTCTGGTTAACTGCTTAAAATACTGACCCTCAAAATGAATATAATTGTTACTCAGAGCAATATCCATGAGGGCAATAATTTTGTTAATCGAGTCCTGATCATATATACCCATCTTAAGCAACTGTTTTTCCAGCCATTGCAATCCCTCATCATGTGGTATAATGGAAAAAAGTTAACAACATCAATAGAACCATTATCACACCAGGAGATATATTCATTTTTTTCCAACTTCTCCAAAAATTGCCCTGAATCCTTAGAAATGTATGTATATTTTGTTAAACCTTTTTGCATATTATAATCTAAAAATGTACTAATGAAACACATTTTTGATCTTTGACCATCCACAATAGGGTGAAATTTCAAATTAAATAAGCTTTTGTGAATCTTTGGTATTCCAAAAATATTGGGTACCATGGGGTGTTCATTTTTCATATATTTATATTCCTCCAAGCTTATCTGGCCCTGAAATAGCATCATCCAGGGCTAAATCAATCTTCTGATAGGCTATATGAATCTCATTTAAGAAACTCTTATCATAAGTTCCATCCATTAACAAATTAATTTTATCTAAATAATCACTTTTATTCATCAACACCACCCCACTCCTCATATCCAGTTGCATTATACGCACTGTTTTATCATTAATAAAATCTTTTAAGAGTTTTTCTTCCTTCATGGTCATATTACTACCATAATCTATATGTGGATGTTTATATGGCTGCCTAATTTCTTTCTCACATATTTTTTCATATACATGTATAACATTATTTAAAGGGGATTAAAAATACTTGGTTTACTTAGTCTACATTCTCCTATTTCACTAGTGCCCTTATGTCCATTAAACCAAATTTTTAGGTTTAACTTATGTGTAAAGCACTTTAAATCAAATAATGTATCAGCCACATGTCCCCCTTCTTGACCCTTTGCCAAAAGGTTTGCATGATCCACACCCACTATTTTTGTGGAATAGTTGTAAATCTTAAAATAATTTTCACGATTGTTAATAACAATACATGGCTCACTACCTTCATCACTATTTTCCATATTTTCCACATATTTGGCCAATAAAAAATCAGAATTATCACCATTTACAAATTACTCAAAACTCTCTACCTTAGTTTCACCAATGTCATTTAAATATTTCTCGTTGGCATTGAAACCATTACCTTCAATGGATATATTTGGCTCCATATTGTCATTTACAAAATGTGGATCTGTTTCCATAAAATCACCCATTATGGACATGGATAAAATATCAACCGGGCCTTCAATATTAAAATAGCATACATTGCTGTCCACAATAGACCCCTCTACTTCCATTTCAACATCTTTGCTCATGTCTAATACATTTAAAACACTTAAAACATTTAAATCATTTAGGCCATTTAAATTCTTTGCTATATCAGCAGTTGCCCCACTTGGGGAGCTCCCAAGTGCCACTGTACTAGTACATAAATCAATCCTTTCCGACTCATAAGATTTTTTATCACACATTTCACTTACTTTAAAAATATCAGCTATAGCAATGTCCATTAGTTCATCAGGTATTAATTCCTGTTCTTTGCTTTCTACAATAAATGCCCCAATTTCCATTGCCACTTAATTGCTTGTATCAAATACATTTGAAACATTTAAAACATCTAAATCATGTTCAATGTCCATGGTTGTCCCACTTGGGGAGCTCCTAAATGCCACAGCATTAAAGCCTAACTCAGTCACTTCCGGCTCACAAGATTTTTTACATGTATTATTTACTTCAAAAAAAGCTGGCTGCAGCAATGTCCATTAGTTGGTCAGCTGTTAAATCCTGTTCTTCACCTTTTTCGGCCTCGATCCTTGCTTTACGTAGTTCCTGTAACTGTTTTCCGAAGAATGGGACTGTTGATTCTTCCCTCGTAGCCTCTCTGAAACTCTCACACCATCGGCTAAAGTAGTAGAAGATTGAGAATCCAAACGCTGCTCTCTATGTAACCTCGGAGCTGACGTCACTCGCTCTGCCCCATTCAGCTCACCATTGGCTCCTTCCCTGTTATCATCCTTCTGGTTACCCAGGGAAAGCTGATATACTCTATTTTTATTATATTCATTAACATCCCTTTTTAATTTATTTTGTTTGTGCAAAAAAATGCCACTACATATATTATCAACATTTTGAAGTACACGCACATAATTCACCCGATGCCGTTCATGCTCTATATCTGTTTCTATTGATTTATTTATGTGATCCAAGTCACTGCATCGGGTTTCTAAAACCTGGTTATTATATTTAACCATTAGCCGCATCAGTTCAGTACCCATTTGATCGAATAATAAATGGAGCTCATTCAAAAACTCTTCATTTCCCTCCACTCCATTTGGGTACCTCCATAGCTTTACCAATATAGCATGTATTTTTAAGTGAAAACATTTATTAGGTTAAAATATATGTTTTTGTTTGACATTTTTTATAAGTGCATTAAAGTTCATGTATTTGTATTTATATGTGCACACACATATAGCATTTTTTAAATGTTTTTAAATGAAATGTATTAGTATATCATTTGCTAATTTATGTAATTATGTAATTAATTAATTTAAGTGTATTTAAGAGCTGGGTAAATTAATGTATGTTGTTCTAAGGAAGTCCCTATCAGGGGAAAAAAGCGCTAAACCCATTCATTAAATCTTTTTACTTGGTCTGTGGCTGTGGTCCCTGTGCTGAGCAGAAGTGTTCTGAAGTTGGTCTATACTGTTGTTCCTGTGTTGGTTGCCTTGCATAGCACTATGGAATCTTCAGCTACTAATGGAGAAGTATTGGATTTATTACAGAAAATTAATCAGCAGCTGGCAGTACATATTGCACAAATGCAAACGTTGATGGACAAAAATGATGCACCAGCAGTAAATAATATCTTTGGAAGTCTGGGGTTTCCTTTAACCCAGCCAACCCAGATTATCCAGAGACTGCAATCTGCTAATATAACCAAGGGGGGCTTAAATGGCCCCATAGGAGAAAGAGAATGGTTAATAACTAATGAAAGTGATAAAACTGAAGGAGTTGGAGATATCTGGAAGAAAAATAATTTTGACTTCCATATGGGAAATGGTAGTCAGGATAAGAATCAACATCAACCTTTTACTATAGCTGAAAAACTGAAGTCCTTTGAAAAAGACTTGTTGATATATAAAAAACTACAGATGGAGAATGCGTACTTGCAGAAGAATATAGAGCTGGGGCAGGTTCCTTGAGGTTTACGGCTATGAAGGTACCCAAATGGAGTGGAGGGAAATGATGAGTTTTTGAATGAGCTCCATTTATTATTCAATCGAACGGGTATTGAACTGATGCAGCTAATGGTTAAATATAATAACCAGGTTTTGGAAACCCGATGCAGTGACTTGGGACATTTAAATAAATCAATACAAACAGATTTAGAGCATGAACGGCATCGGGTGAATTATGTGAGTGTACTTCAAAACGTTGATAATATATGTAGTGGCATTTTTTTGTGCAAACAAAATAAATTAAAAAGGGAAATTAATGAATATAATAAAAAAAGAGTATATCCGCTTTCCCTGGGTAACCAGGAAGATGATAACAGAGAAGGAGCCAATGGTGAGCTGAATGGGGCAGAGCAAGTGACATCAGCGCTGAGGTTACATAGAGAGCAGCATTGGAATTCTCAATGTTCTTCTACTTTAGCCGATGGTGTGAGAGTTTCAGAGAGGTGACAAAGGAAAAATCAACAGTCCCATTTTTCGGAAAACAGTTACAGGAACTATGTAAAGCAAGGAGTGTGGCCGAAAAAGATGAGGAACAGGATTTAACAGCTGACCAACTAATGGACATTGCTGCAGCCAGCTTTTTTGAAGTAAGTAATACATGTAAAAAATCTTGTGAGCCGGAAATGACTGAGTTATGTTTTAATACTGTAGCGTTTAGGAGCTCCCTGAGTGGGACAACCATGGACATTGAACATGATTTAGATGTTTTAAATGTTTCAAATGTATTTGATACAAGCAATTAAGTGGCAATGGAAATTGGGGCGTTTATTGTAGAAAGCAAAGAACAGGAATTAATAGGTGATGAACTAATGGACATTGCTATAGCTAATTTTTTTAAAGTAAGTGAAATGTGTGATAAAAAATCTTATGAGTCGGAAAGGATTGATTTATGTACTAGTACAGTGGCACTTGGGAACTCCCCGAGTGGGGCAACCGCTGATATAGCAAAGGATTTAAATGGCCTAAATGATTTAAATGTTTTAAGTGTTTTAAATGTATTAGACATGAGCAAAGACGTTGAAATGGAAGTAGAGGGGTCTATTGGGGACAGCAATGTATGCTATTTTAATGTTGAAGGCCCGGTTGATATTTTATCCATGTCCATAATGGGTGATTTTATGGAAACAGATCCACATTTTGTAAATGACAATATGGAGCCAAATATATCCATTGAAGGTAAAGGTTTCAATGCCAACGAGAAATATTTAAATGACATTGATGAAACTAAGGTAGACAGTGTTGAGTATTTTGTAAATGGTGATAATTCTGATTTTTTGTTGGCCCAATATGTGGAAAATATGGAAAATAGTGATGAAGGTAGTGAGCCATGTATTGTTATTAACAATCGCGAAAATGATTTTAAGATTTACAACTATTCCACAAAAATAGTGGGTGTTTATCATGCAAACCTTTTGGCAAAGGGTCAAGAAGGGGGAATGTGGCTGATACATTAATTGATTTAAAGTGCTTTACACGTAAGTTAAACCTAAAAATTTGGTTTAATGGACATGAGGGCACTAGTGAAATAGGAGAATGTAGACTAAGTAAACCAAGTATTTTTATCCACCTTTAAATAATGTTATACATGTATATGAAAAAATATGTGAGAAAGAAATTAGGCAACTATATAAACATCCATATATAGATTATGGTAGTAATATGACCATGAAGGAAGAAAAACTCTTAAAAGATTTTATTAATGATAAAACAGTGCGTATAATGCAACTGGATATGGGGAGTGGGGTGGTGTTGATGAATAAAAGTGATTATTTAGATAAAATTAATTTGTTAATGGATGGAACTTATGATGAGAGTTCCTTAAATGAGATTCATATAACCTATCGGAAGATTGATTTAGCCCTGGATGATATGTTATTTCAGGGCCAGATAAGCTTGGATGAATATAAATATATGAAAAATGAACACCCCATGGTACCCAATATTTTTGGAATACCAAAAATTCACAAGGGCTTATTTAATTTGAAATTTCGCCCAATTGCGGATGGCCAAAGATCAAAAACATGTTTCATTAGTAAATTTTTAGATTATAGTATGCAAAAAGGTTTAACAAAATTTGCATACATTACTAAGGATTCGTGGCATTTTTTGGAGAAATTGGAAAAAATGAATATATCTCCTGGTGTGATAATGGTTACTATTGATGTGTTTAACTTTTTTTCATTATACCACATGATGAGGTGTTGCAATGGCTGGAAAAACAGTTGCTTAAGACGGGTATATATGATCAAGACTCGATTAACCAAATGATTGCCCTCATGGATATTGTTCTGAGTAACAATTATATTCATTTTGAGGGTCAGTATTTTAAGCAGTTAACTGGAGTATCAATGGAGGCAGCATGTGCACCCATTTTTGCAAATCTCATCATGTCCTTTTGGGAACAGGTGTACTTGATGAATAGTGTATATTGGTTGAATGTTTTACATTATACTAGGTTTTTAGATAACTTGTTTGTGTTGTGGAAGGATACTGAATGACAGCTTAATGAATTCTTGATTTATATTAACAACACAGTGGAATTTTTGCGATTTACATATTATTATAGTAAAGAGCAAATATCTTACCTAGATGTGGATTTGATCTGGGACAATAATAAGGGAATATTATGTTCCAAAATTTACAGAAAACTCACTTTTTAAAATTCTTATTTAGAATTTAGTAGTTGGCACCCCACACATCAAAAAAAGTCAATAGTCAAGGGACAACTGCTGAGGGTGGCCAGAATGGTTAGCCTGGACTGTGACCTTTTGGATGAAGTTGAGTTTATAATGAATTTGTTTCTTAAAAGGGGATACCCCAATGAATTTTTGGATAAGATAAGTAAGGAGGTTATAGGAAAATGCATGAGAGGCATTTATAGGCCAATATTGGGTGGTCCTATTAATACAAGTGGATTGCTGCCTGTTATTGGACAAGACAACAATAGAGCCACCAAATTATCTCTTGATAATTTATCAAGGGAATAATAATAAGTTTCTAAGGAATACAAATTGGACCAACATATGTGGCTTAGTATTGCTATTATATCCTGCAAGAGCTAATATTGTCATCAAATTATCTCTTGACAATTTATTGAGTGTAATAATAGTAAGTTTCCAAGGAACAAGAAACTAGTCTTTATAGGTTTGTTGGTTTATCTATATTAATACCTAGTGAATATAAATATATAAAAATTTGTACAAGTAGAACATAACACCATTATGGAATTAACAAAATTGATATCTGGTTTGTCAGATGACAGGGAGGATTTGGGGGTGTTTGGATTGGGAACCTCAACCAATGATGAACCAAACCAAGTGGTACATCCCTAGGTCCAGAGTCCAGTTGTGGTTTATGTTTTGATAAATTACAAAAGAGCATGAGATCTCTCAGGTCTCATGTCTAGCATTCCAAACTCTTTAAAGCCTACATGGCTAAAGGGATTATACCTAGGAGACTACGTATTAGAACACAACCATTAGTCAGTGAGGCGGATAAAGAGCTGAACAAACAATGGGCAGACATCCAACAAAAAGCAACTATGGGTTGCATTGAGGCCCTGGCCAAATTTCATGATAGAGTCATTGATCATGAAATTTGTGAAGTTACTAAGCTATGTTCTGATACACAGACATATGAAGGCCAACCCTTCTTTACTACGACTTTGAATAAACTAGCCAAAGACCTATCTGGTCTTGAACAACAATTGAAAAACAGGAAGGTCAAAAAATTCCAGAGGGACAAAACAGATTATCAGCTTGGTAACCCTTTTAGCATTAGCAAACAGGTCATATTCCAATAAGCACAAACCAGTACTCCCAAAAGGAAACGACCAAGGTCTATCCTTAAAAAACAACCTATAGACATAGGATCATCTACTGAGGATTTATCTTCATACACAGATACAGACATGCAACATACACCAGACTCATCTACCCCCAAGAGGGCATATAGTTCGGCCCCGTTAGGCCAAAATAGAAGAGAGCAGGAAAAAAAAACATTCAAGAAATAAACAACATAGATGGGCTTCTGAAATGAATAACTCGGACATAAATCAAAATAATGTTTTGAATATCTCTGATGTAAGTTTGTCTACTACACAAATTGATCTTCTCAATAAAGGTCTTAGTTTTATTCCTGGTTTTCTCATTACTGAGGATCTTTTTAGCACAGGATGTAATGTCATTTTGTAGACTAATAAACCTCAGATTACATTTTGATGACTCTACTGATTTTGGTGTTGAAAATGTATTTACTTATCATAAATCCAAGTATATGCCTCCTATGAATCTCACAGTGCATTCATTTCAAAGTAGTGTTCATAGGTTCATAGGTTCATAGGTAGGTACTAGGCTATCGGCCCTAGGGTCCATACAAGCCTAGCCAAAAAATGTACCCTGGCTTTCGCCACCCAAAAAAATTATTTTACTGTGCCACTGTTGAGCAGAGCCACAGAAGTGATCCCCGGGGTGAATTTCCCATTTCCCATCCAATCATCAAGATTTTTCTTGAAGAGTGCTAATGAGGAGCTCTGTTTGACATAGATAGGTAGTCTGTTCCAGAGTATGGGAAGTCTCTGGGACAGGAATCTATCCCTCCAGCATGTTCTGTTTATTGTGGTGACAAGGCTTAGGTCCCTAGAGCATGTAGCTCGGAGGGATTGGGATTTCTTTAAGTGGAGCATGTCCAACAGCTCTGGGTTTGACTTAGCGTTGTATGTTAGGCAGAGATCGCCCCTGAGTAGGCGATATGCGATGGAGTAAAGCTGTCGTTTTTTGAGGCGGTCTACATAGGGCATCTGTTTGAGGCCAGTAATCCTCTTTGTGAGGTATTTCTGTGGTCTTTCCAGTTGCTGTCGATGTCTTGTGAGGTACATACCAAAAGGGGCGTTGTACTCTATAATGGGTCTAATGAGTGATGAGTAGAGGGGAACAATGACCTCTTTTATTCTGGATGAGAATCCTTTTGTGATGAGATGAGCCACGTGGAAGGATTTCCTGACCACTGTGGCGATGTGATTATCAAAGGAGAGACTACTGTCCACCTGTGTCCTAAGGTCTCTTATCACATTTTCGGCATTAAGAAGACTACCAGCTATGTGGTATTTCATGGGTACAGAGTGTTTACCAAAGGGGATGACAATACACTTTTTGGCATTGAGCTTCAGGCCATGGCTTTGACACCAGGTATCTGTCTCAGTGAGGCCCTTTTGTAGTTTGTCCACATCGTTAGGAGTTTCGATTATGGCTCCTAGTTTGCAGTCATCTGCAAACTTTGTTAGCCAAAGACCTTCTGTGTTGGCCTGCACTTCAGAGAAGTAGATAGCAAACAGGAGAGGACCCAGGACTGAACCCTGTGGTACTCCACTTGTCACTGGTCTGATGTCGGATTTGGAATCCGCTACTTTCACAGTGTGGGTTCTGTCCTTGAGCCAGTTGGCAGCCCATCTTGTGACATAGGGATTTATACCTAGTTTAGTGAGCTTATCTATAATTCCAGAGTGGGGGATGGATTTGATAGCCTTGGCAGGATCTAGATAAGCTGTGTGAACCATTTTACCCTCATCTATGGCTTTGGTGACTGCTACAAAGAAGTCAATCAGGTTTAGTAGACATGATCTGCCTTTTACAAATCCAAACTGGGTAGGGTCCAGATTTTGGAGATTACCAATGTCTTTGGTTATGAGTTCCACAATGATATCTTCCATGGCCTTGCAGACCAGGCTCGTCAGGCTAATGGGGTGGTAGTTCCCAGGGTCCGTCATGGCTCCCCCTTTGTGGAGTGGGATAACCGTTGCGGTGCACCATTCAGTGGGTACAAAACGTGAGGTGAGGCTATGATTGAACATGGTACTTAGGTAGGGTGCCAGTTCATTTTGTAGTTCGTGTAGAATGCAGCCTGGGATATTGTCAGGTCCCATGGATGCTGTGTTCTTGGCTTTGGAGAGTGTGTTTTTTACCTGTGCAGCCATGATTATAGGAACTTTGCATTATTCCGGTATAGAGATGGGCCCTCTAGGGGGTGAGAGGGGGGTAAAGTTAGCACTGAACCTATCTGCTAGGATGTTGGCAATATCAGTTAGTTCTGTATATTTAGTGCCATTGTGCTGTAACTCAGAGCAGATCTGAGTGTTCCCATTTAGATTCTTGACATAGCTATAGAATGCTTTGTGGTTGTCTTTAGAGTCAGTGGCAATTTTGTTTTCATAACTAGCTTTGGAGGATTTTATGAGGGATCTCAGCTTCTTACTGAGGTTGACCAGGGAGTTCCTCCAGTCATGGGATTTTACTCTTTTTTGCAACAGTTTCTTTCTTCTGTTGTAGAGTTTGTTTATGGCAGAGGACCACCAGATTGGCTTCCTTTTTTGGAGGATAACATCTTGGTTCTATTAGGGATAGCATGATCCATGCACTTGTGTAAGTGCTTATAAAGTGCATTTGTGTAGGATTTGGCAGTCATACCTATACTGTCCTTCTGCATGGGTGTCATGAAGTTTGCCACTTCTGTCTTAAGAAGTGTGAAGTTGGCTTTGGAAAAGTTTTTTACGATGGTTTCCCTAATTGGGGGTGAGGGTGGGATGTGAATGTCTAGGCTGATTAACTTGTGCTCGGATCTGACCACGAGGAATTGACCTCTGGTGTGGAACACCGGTTTCCCATGTTGGCAATGACCAGGTCTAGGATATTGCTTCCCCTGGTGAGGGTGTGAATAAGTTGATCCAAGGCATTGGAATTTATGAATTCTAGAAAATGTTGAGCAAAAGAGTTGGTACATGAGTAGTTTTCCCAGTTAATGGTGGGGTAGTTGAAATCACCCATTGTTAGGGTGTTGGGTTGTACCCTAATACTTTCCAGTGTATCAAGAAATGAGGAGTGTGAATCCTGGGGCATGGTGGGGGGTCTGTAGCAAGCTACAATTTGGATTGCGGTCTTGCCCAGAGTTAGTTGCACTTGGATAATCTCGGATGAATTATGCTGTGCAACTAGCCTGGAGGTGTGGATATCCTTAATGAATATGGACACGCCTCCACCTATAGTGCTTCGTTCTGGGTTAGGTGGCCGAAAGGTGTGGTATGAATTGTAGCCTGGTAATGCAGGGGTGCTCTCTGGAGCTTTGAACCGGGTCTCTGTCACTGCAAAGATGTCAATGTTCTCCATTTTAAGAAGTGCCTCGAGTGAGTGCATTTTGAGGTTTAGACTTCGAGCATTGAGTAGCATTACCCTCAGATTTTGCTTGCTTGTACCTTTTATGGTAGTGAATTTGTGATTTGAACCTTGCTTAAAAAAGGCACTATAGGGGTGGCAAGAGCCTTAGCCAGTATCCGGAATCCTAAGGGCGACAGGTGCAGGCCATCTCTGGCAAAGCATCGTGGTCTGTCGTTCATGCCGTCTCAGGCAGACAAATACTGGATCCCCTTAGAATGACACCTGAAGCTTAGCCAATTGTTGAAGTCAATCATTTTGTCCTTGTACTGTGGTATCATTCTGGGTGATGGCAGGATACTACTCAGGGTTAGGGTCATACCTGCTTGGGATACAAGATCGGAGAGCTCCTCCATGTCTCTTTTCATGTAGTCCAGAGAGGTACGTCTCAAGTCATTCACTCCAACATGGACAATGACAGTGTCATATTTGTACTTATTGTGGAGTGACCTGAGTGCATGCATTATGTGGCAGATCCTGGCACCTGACAGGCAGCTGACAGTAACTTTCTCCTTGTTTAGTCTAGTGAGTGGAACATCAGTGTGCCTGACTATAGAGTCACCTATGACTAGAGTGTTGGGTACGTTGTTATGCCTTATGGGCTGTGGTTGAGTGGCACACTGAGTTTGTGAGCTATGTGTCATTTGGGTTGTATTGGGGGTGGAGTTTGCTTACGTTTATGCTTTGGATGTCCCTGATGCTTGGGCAGGTTTTTATTGAGATCCTCCGTGATTGTAGGTGTGTGTTTTGTGTTTCTATGTTTGTGTTTTGGTGGTGTAGGTTTTGAGGGACTATCTACACTATAACAGGAGTGAAATTACCTACAAACCAAATAATCTCTCAAAAATAGAAAGGGAAGTATTAACTGAATTACAGAATAACAAAGACATTTTCATTCTCTCTGCTGATAAAGGTGGGGCTGTAGTGGTAATGAATTGGCTACAATATGATTCTGAAGCCAAAAGATAACTTCAAGAAGGTGTTACTATTTGGAAATGCCTCTGGACCCCACTTTTAGGTTAAAAAAACAGATAGATTAATTTTTGTCATTAGCTAGGAAAGAAGGCATTATTGCTGATAAGGTTATGCAACATCTCACTATTAAAGACCCTATGAGTCAGTATATTTACTTTTTGCCCAAAATACATAAGGACCCTGTTAAACCACCTGGGAGACCAATTGTGTCTGGAAGAGGCTCTATCACTGAACCACTGTCATTGTTTCTTACAAAATATCTTAAACCTGTATTGTGGTGGGCCAATCATGCATACAGGACACCACAGAATTTCTAAAAATCATTTTGAAACCCATCTTGAGCAAAAATGGCTAATGTGCACTCTAGATGTTAGTGCTCTTTACACAAACATCCCTCATGCCACTGGGTTGGAGGCCATTGAATACTGGCTGTATAAATCTGAATTATACCAGCCAGGGTTCAATACTTTTTTGTTAGGCCTGACAGAACATGTCCTAACTAATAATGTCTTTTTTTATCAAGACACATGTTATTGGCAAATAAAGGGTAAGGCTATGGGGGCATCTTTTGCTCCCATTTATGCTAACCTTTTTATGGCTTTCATTGAAGAACAACTTATCTATGATGCATGCCATAACTTGTACCTGATGGAAATAGACTATTGGAGGTGATATTTGGATGATTGCTGGATGGTATGGAGGTTGGATGTGGAATATTTGGTGGAATTTGACTATCTAAATGAAAACAAATGGGGACTACACTTCACGGTCAATTTTGATCCAAACATCATTACTTTTCTTGATGTTTCTATCTCCAGAAAACCAGATCATACTTTGGGTACGGAAGTTTTCCAGAAGCAGCCCCAATATAATACCCTCCTCCATGCAGCCAGCTTTCATCTGCCCACATATAGCTAAAAATATCCCCAAATCCCAATATATTAGAATGAGACACATCTGCTCCAAAGATTCCACCTTTCAGGAATATAGGCAGGATCTGACTCACAGGTTTAAGGACCAGGGATATCAGATGGGACATGTTCTTCAGGCCAGCAACTGAGCAAATACACTTAAGAGGGAAGACCTTTTGACCTATAAACAGCGGGAGCAGCAAAGCTTGGCACCCATTAGACTAGTGACAACTTATGTGAGGAATTCTGCTTTATTAATCAACAGTGTACAGAGACACTGGGATATTCTACAGAGTGATCACAACCTTACTAACATTCTACCAGACAGATGCCAGTTTTCATTTCGTAAAGGGAGAAATCTTGCTTCCCATTTCGATCATTATAAACATTCACATTCCAGGACACCATCTCATGAGGTTCAAACTACTCTATCGCATGAGGTGCTTACAGGATGCTACCCATGTGGACATTGCATTCACTGCAATAAGGTTTTTAAATCCAAACAATTTACAAGCAAGAACTGTGGTACAGTTTATGACATTAATTTTTTTGCCAATTGCAGTACTGAATGGCTGATATATCTAGCACCATGCAGTTGTGGCTCTTTTTATATAGGGCAAACCTCACAACCACTAAGATTGAGAATTTCTGAGAATACCAGTGATATGAAGAACAAAAAACTAAGTAGTGCTTTATATAAACATTGTCTAAAACATTCATCAGGCAAGTTCAGTTTTATGGTAATAGATATCATGAAAGGGAATAAATCCAGCAATGTGGGGTGGCATTCCATTCTTGACACCAAAGAGAAAAAATGGATTGTTAAACTGGGGGGGTTTATTTCCACCTTGATTAAATGAACAATTCTAGATCAACCAATTATAAGCTGATTCCAATCAAGTGCATATATAAATAGACAATTTGAAATGATTTTAACTTTACACTGAGAAAGGTTGTGGTGTACCAGCCGAAACTGGTATGTTTGTTTTGTTTTTGCACTGCATTAACTAAATAAATTTGTTTTTAAGCCTCACAGTTTGCTGGCTTACATTTTTGTTTTTGGATTCTATATTGTTCAAGCCGTGCAACTGCCTTTCATGCAGGGGGAACTTTTTTGATGTTACAAGTAATTTTCATTCCCTGCTGGAGGTCTGTGAGACTGGTGTAAGCTGCATGGCTCTACTTGCAGCTCACCAAAAAGGATTATACTTTGGTTGATTGGATTTTGGACTTTCTTTCCTGGAACTTGGATTTATATACATTCTTTTACTGGTTCTCAGCAGTTAAGGTTGTTTATTTGGGCCAGCAGTATCCGTTTTATACACCAAATCGACTTACGAGGTAGCAGAGAAGCAGAAGCTACGTGTTTACGGGGTGTCACTTTTGCCAACCTTTACTCAAGCCTCAACTTTTATGGACTTTCCTGGTAATGGGTAACTAAATCTTAATAGCCTCTTCTAGGCATTTGGCTAGGTTTGTTTTTTTCAATATATGTATATGGTGTTAAGGGGTGCCATTTTCAGCTTAACAGGCTACTCTACAACTGTTGCTTCTGTTTTTGGATGCCATTCTCATGTCGTTTTACTGGAAGGTTTGGTTTGGGGACAAAACTAATGAGTATGGTCAATGCTAATACAGCTTAAGGATTACTTTTTCACCCTGGTCATATGCATAGCGTAAACCAAAGTTTGACTAACTTTTGACTTTATGGGCGCCATTGTTTTCATCGCGACCATCAGTTTTTGATGAACAGAGCTAGTTCAAGGCATAAAGGTCTTCTTTTTGCATCTAACATGTTGGATTAACAAGAGGTTATTTATTATTTTCCAGTTTTGAACATTGGGAGCATTTGAACTTTGTATTTTCAATGGAAATCTTATTTTGATCCAACAGGGACATTAATAGAGTGGATTATTTGGGTTTAGAGACAGTTTGGGACTTGTATTTTGAGCAGAAGTTTGATTCATCTTTTGGACATTACATCGTAAAACAGTTGTTCAAAACTTAGATTGCATTTTGTTTTCGAGGGGTCTCAATCCTGTCTCTGTTCAGAATATTTATGTTATTATTAAGGGATGATATACACTTATTACAAAGTTGACTGTATTGCTTATGTGCAGCTACAGTTTCATGACAAACTGATTTACGTAAGCTGTAATAATAATCTGCCTACAATTTTGAGTACATAATTAGTTTATTTAACTAATACTTAAACAAAAACATATTGTATTTAATTGTAGAATTTTACAACAAATAATATGATTCAGGGTGAGAGAGATATATATCTGTTTCTGTGACAGGCTATTGCCTTGGCAGTTTGTACTTGTGTGTCTTTTCTATATATACCTGACGATTTTGTTTTAACAAACATATTTTTGGGTGATTATGTGAACACAAATGAAAATTGCATTTACACTACAAGTTGCAGTCAAGACTGGATCAAACAGTATATGGTATTGTTGCAGCTTTTAGTTGATAATTGCAACTACATCTCAATCTAGTCCCTTGCCAGATTAATTGACATATCTAGTATTCAGGGGTAGGCCTTTACCCAGTGAACATATTAACAAAAGCTAAGAGACCAATAGGCTATACCAGCTACTGTTACCTACCATTGGTGATTATAGACATTACCGAATATATCCCAAAGATATAGCTTTTTGGGGGGGACTCCCATATATATTTTTATGCTTATCCTTTAATCTACTATTTACAATGGATCCCAGGTATCTTAGACCAAGCAAATTTCAAACTGGTTGGGGGTGCCTTGTTCCACACTTCTATCTGGGGATCCCAACTGACAAATGATTTAACTTATGTCATTTATGATCGGGTTTTTGACCTGATGGTGATATTTTGTGCTTGAAATATAGGGTTGATAAGTATTTAAACCAGTAACCTAATATTTTACTGACCAAGACTTGGATATGTATATGTGAGTCTGTTCATGAATGGGCGTAGCACTGTCCTGAAGAAAGGTAGCCATATAATCAAGATTGAACAGTTCAGTCACGGCAGTGACAGGAGCTATTATTGCTCATTCTATGTGTTATGTAGAAAAAGTGTTAAACAAAAACTGGACTAACACACGTGGCTTAGCATTGCTATTATATCCGGCAAGGGCTAATATTGCCACCAAATTATCTCTTGATAATTTATCAAGTGGAATAATAATAAGTTTCTAAGGAATACAAATTGGACCAACATATGTGGCTTATTATTGCTATTATATCTAGCAAGGGCTAATATTGCCATCACATTATCTCTTGACAAGTTATCAATGGAATAATAATATGTTTCCAAGGAACAAGAAACTAGTCTTTATAAGTTTGCTGGTTTATCTATATTAATTCCTATTGAATATAAATATATAAAAATGTTTACAAGTACAACATAGCACCATTATGGAATTAACAAAACTGATATCTGGTTTGTCAGATGACATGGAGGATTTGGGGGTGTTTGAATTGGACGCCTCAACCAATGGTGAACCAAGTGGTACAGCCCTAGGTCCGGAGTCCAGTTGCGGTTTTAGTGTTGATAAATTACAAAAGAGCATGAGATCTCTCAGGCCTCATGTCTGGCATTCCAAACTCTTTAAAGCCTATATGGCTAAAGGTATTACACCTAGGGGACTACATATTAGAACACAGCCATTAGTCAGTGAGGCTGATGAAGAGCTGAACAAACAATGGGCAGACATCCAACAAAAAGCAACTATGGGTTTCATTGAGGCCCTGGCTAAATTTCATGATAGAGTCATTGATCGTAAAATTTGTGAAGTTACTAAGCTATGTTCTGATGCACAGACATATGAAGGACAACCCTTCTTTACTAGGAATTTGAATAAACTAGCCAAAGACTTATCTGGTCTTGAACAACAACTAAAAAACAGGAAGGTCAAAAAATTCCAGAGGGACCAAACAGATTATGAGCTTGGTAACCCTTTTAGCATTAGCAAACAGGTCAGATTCCAACAAGCACAAACCAGAACTCTCAAAAAAAAATGACCAAGGTCTATCCTTAAAAAATGACATACAGATATAGGATCATCTACTGTGGATCTATCTTCATACACAGATACAGACATGCAACATACACCAGACTTACCTTCCCCCAAGAGGGCATATAGTTCGGCCCCTTTAGGACAAAATACGAGAGCAGGCAGAAAACATTCAAGAAATAAACAGCATAGATGAGCTTCTGAAATTAATAACTCGAAAATAAATCAAAATAATGTTTTGAATATCTCTGATGAAAGTTTGTCTACTACATAAATTGATCTTCTCAATAAAGGCCTTAGTTTTATTTCTGGTTTTCTCGTTACTGAGGATCTTTTAGCACAGGATGTATTGTCATTTTGTAGACTAATAAACCTCAGATTGCATTTTGATGACTCTACTGATTTTGGTGTTGAAAATGAATTTACTTATCATAAATCCAAGTATATGCCTCCTATAAATCCCACAGTGCATCAGTTTCAATGTAGTGTTCTCAAAGATCTACACTACTACAGGAGTGAAATTACCTACAGCCCAAATAATCTCTCAAAAATAGAAAGGGAAGCATTAACTGAATTACTGAACAACAAAGACATTGTCATTCTCTCGGCTTATAAAGGTGGGGCTGTAGTGGTAATGAATTGGCTACAATATGATTCTGAAGCCAAAAGACAACTTCAAGAAGGTGTTACTATTTGGAAATGCCTCTGACCCCACTTTTAGGTTCAAAAAACAGATGAATTTTTGTCATTAGCTAAGGAAGAAGGCATTATTACTGATAAGGTCATGCAACATCTCAACTATTAAAGACCGTATGAGTCAGTATATTTACTTTTTGCCACAAGGACCCTGTTAAACCACCTGGAAGACCAACTGTCTCTGGGAGAAGCTCTATCACTGAACCACTGTCATTGTTTCTTACAAAATATCTTAAAACTCTATTGCGGTGGGTCCGATCACGTATACAGGACACCACAGAGTTTCTAAAAATCATTTCGGAAACCCAACTTGAACCAGAATGACTAATGTGCACTCTAGATGTTAGTGCTCTTTACACAAACATCCCTCATGCCACTGGGTTGGAGGCCATTGAATACTGTCTGTATAAATCTGAATTATACTAGCCAAGGTTCAATAATTTTTTGCTAGGCCTGACAGAACATGTCCTAACTAATAATGTCTTTTTCTATCAAGACACATGTTATTGACAAATAAAGGGTATGGCTATGGGGGCATCTTTTGCTCTCATTTATGCTGACCTTTTTATGGCTTTCATTGAAGAATGACTCATCTATGATGCATGCCATAACTTGTACCTGACGGAAGTAGACATTTGGAGGAGATATTTGGATGATTGCTGGATGGTATGGAGGTCGGACTTGGAATATTTGGTGGAATTTATTAACTATCTAAATGAAAACAAATGGGGTCAACACTTCATGGTCAAATTTGATCCAAACATCATTACTTTTCTTGATGTTTCCTTCTCCAGAAAACCAGATCATACTTTGGGTATGGAAGTTTTCCGGAAGTACCCCCAATATAATACCCTCCTCCATGCATCCAGTTTTCATCTGCCCCATATAGCTAAACATATCCCCAAATCCCAATACATTAGAATGAAATGCATCTGCTCCAAAGATTCCACCTTTCAGGAATATAGGCGGGATCTGACTCACAGGTTTACGGACCGGGGATACCTGATGGGACATGTTCTTCAGGCCAGCAATTGGGCAAATACACTTAAGAGGGAAGACCTTTTGACCTATAAACAACGGGAACAGCAAAGCTTGGCACCCATTAGCCTAGTGACAACTTATGGGAGGAATTCTGATTTATTAATCAACAGTGTACAGAGACACTGGAATATTCTACAGAGTGATCACAACCTTACTAACATTCTACCAGACAGATGCCAGTTTTCATTTTGTAAAGGGAGAAATCTTGCTTCCCATTTCAATCATTATAAACATTCACATTCCAGGACACCATCTCATGAGGTTCAAACTACTCTGTTGCATGAGGTGCTTACAGGATGCTACCCATATATCTAGCACCATGCAGCTGTGGCTCTTTTTATATAGGGAAAACCTCATGACCACTAAGATTGAGAATTTCTGAGAATACCAGTGATATGAAGAACAAAAAACTAAGTAGTGCTTTATATAAACATTGTCTAAAATGTTCATCAGCCAAGTTCAGTTTTATGTTAATAGATATCATGATAGGGAATAAATCCAGCAATGTGGGGTGGCATTCCATTCGTGACACCAAAGAGAAAAAATGGATTGTTAAACTGGGGGGTTTATTTCCACCTGAATTAAATGAACAATTTTAGATCAACCAATTATAAGCTGATTCCAATCAAGTATATGTATAAATAGACAATTTGAAATGATTTTAACTTTACACTGAGGAAGGTTGTGGTGTACCAGCCGAAACTGGTCTGTTTGTTTTGTTTTTGCACTGCATTAACTAAATAAATTTGTTTTTTAGCCTCACAGTTTGCTGGCTTACATTTTTGTTTTTAAGTTTTATTACAACATTTAACCTTGATGGAAGTAGGGTTTCTGAGGTAATTATTAAAAATTGGGATATTTTGAGTTATGATATAAGTGTTTAGCGAAAAGTGGGGAGGGGTCCCCAAAAATAGTATATAGAAAGGATAGATCATTTAAAAACATTTTTGAAGTAAACAAGGGTAATTTAAGTAGAAGTAACAATAGACCAAATGGGAATTTTCAGTGTGGGATGTGTAACTTTTGTGCACATATTTTGTAAACCAAGGACACATTTAAACTTAATGGTAAGGACATTATTATAAATGGGCATGTTAATTGTGGTAGTTCTTAGGTTGTTTACATGGCTAAGTGCCAAATGTGTTTAATTTTTTATATAGGAAAGACAAGTAGATTTTTTAAAAAATGTATTAGTGAACATAACACAGATATAAGGAAAGAGAGAATCACCAATGCTTTATATAGGCATATTAAAGAACATGGTGACCATTATTTCAAGTTTCTGGTAGTTGAACAGTCAGTGAAGGATCCACAGGGAAAAATTGTGGATTTACACCTGGATATTTTCTTAGCTAAAATGGCAACTGAGATTAGATGCAACTCAGTATCCAGGAATTAATGAAGCTACTAATATAGCATGTATTTTAAAGTTAAAACATTTATTAGTTAGAATATATGTTTTTGTTTGACATTTTTTATAAGTGCATTAAAGTTCATGTATTTGCATTTATATGTGCACACACATATAGCATTTTTTAAATGTTTTTAAATAGAATGTATTAGTAGATCATGTGCTAATTTACGTAATTTTGTAATTAATTAATTTAAGTGTATTTAAGGGCTGGGTAAATTAATGTATGTTGTTCTGAGGAAGTCCCTATCAGGGGAAGAAAGCACTAAACCCATTCATAAAATATTTTTACTTGGTCTGTGGCTGTGGTCCTTGTGCTGGGCAGAAGCCCTTTTGGAATGTATCTCACAAGACATCTGCAGCAGCTGGAAAGGCTACAGAAGTACATCACAAAAAGGATTACTGGCCTCAAACAGATGCTCTACAACGACCATCTCAAAAAACTCCAGCTTTGCTCCATAGCATATTGCCTACTCCGAGGTGATCTCTGCCTAACACATAAAGCTATGTCAAACCCAGAGCTGTTGGACATGCTACACCTAAAGAAATCTCAATCCCTCTGAGCTACATGCTCTAGGGACCTAAACCTTGTCACCACAATAAACAGGACATGCTGGAGGGATAGATTCTTGTCCCAGAGACTTCCCATACTCTGGAACAAGCTACCCATTTATGTCAAGCAAAGTTCCTCATTAGCACTCTTCAAGAAAAACTTTGATGAGTGGATGGGAAATAGGAAATATGCCCCGGGGATCACTTCTGTGGCTCTGCTTGACAGGGGCACAGGAAAATAACTTTCTTGGGTGGCATAAGCCAGGGAACCTTGTTGGCTAGGCTTACATAGGCCCTTGGGCCGATAGCCGAGTACCTACCTATGAACCTATGAACCTAAAAAAAGGAGACTAAAAACAGTTGCGCAGATTGTACAGATATACAGTAAAACAGAAGTGCAGAAACAGTTGAAAATAAGTGCTTATCTTTTTACAATATCACAGCAGAGCAAATGGCAGAAGGCCTTTCACTGCAGCTTTGAACAGCTTCAGCAAATAATAACTGTGTAAGTAATTTACTGTAACAGCAGATGTTCAAATAGATCACTGTTGGATTACATATACCCTCCCTCTGTCCCCTGATGTTAACAACTTCTCTGACTGGAGCTGGGTATACTTTATTTATTTATTCAGTTCCTACCCTATTCCCCGAGATTCACGAAGTGATTTTTTTCCATGCAGGAACAGTCTAGCCACTCCTGTATGGGACATAGCAGCAGAGTGATCCAGGAATGTTAGTTCCTGACGTGCAGGAGCCTGCCTACACTGTTCCTGCGTGGAGATCCATGCAAAATGCTAATTACCTCATTTGCATGTGAAAATCATGCAAATGAGGTAAAATAGTGATTCTGCAAGCAGGCAGATCTTCTTGCAGGAAAAGTGTAATGTATAGAACTGCATTTGGCTAGTAGCTGAATACAGTTTTGTAAACAGCAAACTGGAGGTCTGACAGCTCGTACAATAGCATGTATTAATTTAATTAGGCATGCCAAAGGCTAAATATATAGCCATTGGCTTTGCCATATGAATAAAAATAATAAAAATAACATTTTTGTTGCCATTTTTGGCCATTTAAGTGCAGCTCAGTACCATGCAAATGGGAGGGGTCTGAAAAAAAAAATTTAAAACAGTTTAAAATAAAAAATCCTGCATTTGAGTCAGTGGCATGCCGAATGTAAACAACATGAACCAACACTGGTTGCTAAGGGGAAAGGCTGTGCTGCAGTGCAGTAACTATGGGCTAAGGCAGTGGGGTATGTAAATGAGGGTAATGTACCTCAATCACAGATTTCTTCTAAGTGCCACACTGCACCTAACCATGTAGAAGCAATAGCACAATGGTATACTAACAGGGGGCATCAGACATTAAAAGGGTGTGTGTGATGGTTACTGTAAGCATATTGGAGCTCCACGCAAATGGGAGGCACAGAGCTAAGCTGAGCTCAGCAGGGGTGTGTGTCTCCTAAGCATTTTCCTAGCCAGGGGAGGATCAAATGATACTAAGCATTGTTTATACTGCCTCTACGGGTTTCCGTGGGGTGCCGCAGAGCTTAAACTGAGAGGAAATAGAAAAAAAAAGGAAACAACCCCTCAGTTATGTAGCTGGCAGGTTGACTTCATCACATGCAGCCAATCACACAGGCATCAGTCACAAGATACAACAATAAACTATTGAAGACACCCTACAGTCAGGTTTTTCCCACAAATGTAGCACCATAGGTGAGCACTTGTCCGGAATTTTAACTCTCAAAAATGTTAGGGGCTGCATTATCTCTTATACACCAATATGTGGAAGAGCCTGAGAGTGGTAAGGAGGATAATGCTGACAACCGCCTCAGGCCACAGAGGAGGAGGAGAGTGTTTAGACCCATGGTAACCTACCAGGGGCTAAATGAGCTGGAAATAGAGCGATACAGGGTGGACAGGGTCATACTACAGCAAATCATTGAGCTGTGCCAGCCTTGCCTCAGATCAAGAACCAACAGAGGGGAACCCATCCCAGTTGACACCAAGGTATCTGTAGCCTTAGGAATACTAGCTACAGGTACTTTCCAAAGACCTAATGGGGACATCATGGGGGTTTCACAGACATCTGCATCTGATTCTCCACAAGTTCCTGGATGCCATGCTACCGCATGCCGCTGACCACATTTATTTCCCTCACACCCATGAGGAGAGGGCCAGCACTATGCATCTCTTCCACCATGTAGCAGACTACCCAGAGGTACTGGGTGCCATAGACTGCATGCACATCCATATCAAAGCACCACCTGGTGACCGGGGTAGGGTCTATGTAAACCACAGGGGTTATCACTCCATCAACTGCCAGGTCATGTGTGATGCCCAGGGCCTAATAATGAATGTGTGCACTGGCAGCCCTGGTAGCTATCGCAACTCCCACATCTGGCATGCCTCACAGCTGTATCAGGCATTTGCCTGGGGGGACATCCCATGTGACCATCTTGTAGGGGATGCTGGCTACGCACTGGAACATTGGATGATGACACCCATCAGAAGTGCACACACACACACACACACGCACACACACACACACACACACACACACACACACACACACACACACACACACACACACACACACACACACACACACAGACACACACACTGAAGAACACCATATTTAGGCACACACACAAACCACATTCATAAGAGAGCGTGTGTTTGGGATGCTGAAGTCACAGTTCCACTGCCTTGATATATCTGGTGGAGCCCTGCAGTATGGCCCGTCCACATGTGCATTATAAGTGCCATGCTTCACAATATGATTCTGTGGAAACAGCTACACCAAGATCAGCATGGGGAAGGGCCACACTGCCCCAGCATTGCCAAGGTGCCCACAGGCACAGAGAGACTTGGAGGAAGAGCCCCCTGAGCCTGCACTCATAGGCAGAAGGAGGCATGCCCAGTATGCCCAGGCCTTGGCAAAGGGACAATGCATAGCATACACACTGACACTGTAAGGGCCCAGGGACTGACACCTCTTTCTGACTCCCACACACAGTAAAATGGGTGCCACACACACCACACAACCTGTTACCGACCTTGTATAGGCTGTGTACTGCGTACATCCAATATATGCAGCCCTCAAGCACCGTCCTCACCTCTGCTGCAGGCACAAGGTAAGTGTGTTTTCTTAACAATAACTGCATGGATTACTATGTTCTCCTACCATACCTATGGTAGTGCAGCATACATGCAAGGGACTGGGGTGGGCTACTGGGATAGCAGCATACAAGTGACAACTATATAGGACATCTGGAAGTGTTTGGCCAACACTGTCATCACAACAATATGCAGCAGTACACAAAGTGAATAATACCACGGCAGTATATGTGGGGGGCAGGTAACTGGGGAGTCAGAGATCACAGACTTGGGTGGCACAGTGGGGTCCCATACCGAACCCACACAGACCCACCCAGCAAGTTAGCTATAGAAAACCATAAAAATGTTGGGCACAGGCTAGGCTCACAAATGTCATCAATTTTGACACACACCCATACAGAGTTACAGTGATAGCACAGCAGGTTCTGCAGTTGCAATAAGGCTCTAAAGGGCAAGAAGTCTAAAACTCACATGTATACCAACACAGTCTGAACTCATTTAATGTACTGGTATTCCTGTTGTCTACAACACAGGGCACAATATTATGGGAAAAAGCATCAAAATGTAAAGCAAATATCAGCACAGTCTCTGCAAATGTGTACAGCTGAGAGGTGCCCCATACAAAAGCAGTAACATATATGTCTGCAGGGAAGGAGCAGTGCAGCACACATTGCAAGGGCTGTCACAATCAACATGATAACCTGTGACATGACAAGGCAATTGCCTAAATACCCCCGCTGATGTGCTGCCTGTAGATGTGCATGGGGAACACACACTAAAGTCCTTTGATCCCTCTGTGTCTCTGCTGGACAGGGCTCTGTTTGTTGACATGTTGTAACATGACCTACACCCTCATCTGTGGTGTGTGTGCCAGGGGTCACCAGATTGCTTTTCACTGCTCTGTCACTGATACACATACCCACAAACCTGTGAAAGCAACACATTTGGACAAGGTCATAATTGAAAGTAGGACAACTGCAAGAAGATAGGCATGTGCACTGAATACTGCCCTACATATTGAGGAAGCTGGTAGGGTAAGGTGCCTTGCATTCCCAAGACTTCTCTGCAGATGAGGAATGTAGATACAGTAATGTATGTTCTTAGGTTGTAATGTCAGTCAAGTACATGCAACTAACTTGCCATAATAACACCAGTCAATGTAGACTGCATGAAAGTGCTGGACAAGACCCCAGACCATCTGACCACAAATATGTTCAGAGGTATGCCTATAGCAGAATATCACCTGTCAGGTATGAAGAATAACACACAAGCAGAGGATGCCTAGCCAGTACAGTAACTAGTTGCTGTAGTATTTATAAAGCTTCAGCAGTCAAGTAACCATAACCACACCTGTAAACAGGCCTTATTGAGCAAGAATTTGCATAGTATGACTCATAATATTGTTTTGTGCATAATACATGTTGTATTCCTCTGGTAAAGCACTGTGATGATCTCAGGATATCTGTCAGTAAGGAATGACAGAATACATTGCAGAGTCAGACCTCACATATATCAGAAAACACATCTGCTACAACAAACCCAGTACCTGTAGGGCAGTTCTGTATACATTTGGGAGATATGGTTGTAGCAAACAAAATTCTGGACTGGACTGCAACTATCTGTGGAATGGAGTCCAACAGTCACTATGGAGGGTCATACTAGTCACGCTCTCACACTTAGAAAATCACAGCCTATGTGTACACTCACTATGCAAGGTCATACCTCTCAGCCTCTAAGAGTAATAAATCTGGAGAAAGCCATAAATAAAAATGGAACAAAGGCCCAGAAATAGGGACAATATTTAAATATTGAATCTGGAGCGTTTCTCCCCGGGCCTCCACTGAAAACAGGCTCTGTGGAACCTATTCGGACATTCCCGGTCAACAAATGTTAAATAAATAAATAAAATAAATAAATAAATAATTATCTTGCAAACGTAGAAAGTTGATAGAATAGCAAGTTTTGCATTAGCATGAATTTTATGAAGGACATGACATCCAAAGCTCAAATGTCTGTCATTTATGTATGAACTTCAACCTTTAGTGGTTTAATGACAATTTCCCAGAAAACCCCATTGTTATGAAAACTGGATCAAAAATATGAGGCCAAATTCTGGACATTCTGTGAAAATCTGCACAGTTGAGAGGTATGTGTAGGGTCATACTGGTCATGTTCCCACAGCCCATGTGTACACTCAGTATGGAGGCTCATACTGGGCATGCACCTACAGTTAGACAATTACAGCCCATGTGTATAATCACTCTGTTGTGTCATACTGGGCATGCCCCTACACTTAGATAATCACCAGGTGTAAACCAAGATCACCTTCCGCAACTGTATTGTGCCTATATGTCACTACACACAGACAGCTATGTACAGCTTTCCTGACTCTCCCAACCCCTATCACAGAGCCATACTGTCATCTACCTGTAGTTGGCCCATATATGATAGGTCTGCAACTGGTGACTGTGATACACATGCATATTTAAGGCAACACATAAAAAATATATCAATCATACAGTGGCACAAACAGGTGGAGGGAGAGACAGAGAGACAGAGAGAGAGAAACAGTGAGAGAGAGAGGGGGATACACACACACAGAGTCATACAGAGATACAGACACACTGAAAGGCATAGAGGGTTGTCCTGCTGCAGACAATTGCACACTTTGTGCTACTACTGCCATGTCCCACTATGAAGGTGAGCCCCACTGCTAACCAATCTGACATCACCTACTGTTGTGTGTGTGTTTGCAGGTGACAGTATCTTGAAACCTTGGCCAACAAAAAAACACTGTCCATTGGCAGACCTTACAGTGCCGTCTGATGACACTCACCTTACAAGTCAATTCAGTCCCTTAGTAACCCAGAAAGTTGCATGGCACATCTAATAACTGTGTAATACTGTAATGCAGCTAACTAGATAGGTAGGGGTTCTAATCCCAGCACTGACTACTGTGTGTGTGTGTGTGTGTGTGTGTGTGTGTGTGTGTGTGTGTGTGTGTGTGTGTGTGTGTGTGTGTGTGTGTGTGTGTGAGAGAGAGAGAGAGAGAGAGAGAGAGAGAGAGAGAGAGAGTCAAAAGCATATATCCTGCATCGTTGTTTTGAAAATAAACTTTTGAAGTCTGTGGAGGACAGTATGCTAATCATTTCCCCACTCTACAAGGCTGTGTGATGACACTCAGTTTAGAAGCAATCTCAGACTATGCATAGCCCAGCAAGCTTCATGGGGTGTATAGTAACTGTGCAATACCGTAGTACAAGTAATTAAATAGGTAGAGTTCTAATCCCAGCACTGGCAACTGTGTGTGTGTGTGTGTGTGTGTGTGTGTGTGTGTGTGTGTGTGTGTGTGTGTGTGTGTGTGTGTGTGTGTGTGTGTGTGTGTGTGTGTGTGTGTGTGTGTGTGTGTGTGTGTGTGTGTGTGTGTGTAAGAGAGACAAAAGCATATCTCCTGCATAGGTGTTTTGACAGTAACATTTTGAGGCCTGTGGAGGTCAGTATGGTACCCATTTCCTCAGTTTACAAAGCTGTGTGATGACCCTCAGTTTAGAAGCTACCTCAGACTATAACTAGCTCAGCAAGCTCTGTCGCGCATGTAGCAACTGTGTAATACTGTAACACAAGTAACTAAATAGGTAGGGTTCTAATCCCAGTACTGGTAATTGTGTGTGTGTGTGTGTGTGTGTGTGTGTGTGTGTGTGTGTGTGTGTGTGTGTGTGTGTGTGTGTGTGTGTGTGTGTGTGTGTGTATGTTGTGCCTGAAAATCATATCCTCTGTGGGTTATACCATTTTTATATGCGTCCCAACCATGCTTTTTACCACCTCCTGATGGCATTACTTTATTTAGCATTTTACTGGCATCTGCCTCCCATGCACCATGTTACACCATTGCACAGGCCATTGCAGTAATCTGTACTGATGTCTACACAATATTTGGTGGTTTGTAACCCATATATGGTCTGTGTCCCCTAACAATGGCCATGCATGTGATATTGTTGAGATCACAGTTACTGTAACCACACACTTGCTAGCATCACATATCAGACATGATGGAAATTCCATGGTGATACAATGTGTGTTACCCTGTCACTTGTTCAGGCTTGTAGGGGCAATACATAACCACAGTGGCTAATCATGGTGGGCTGTGTCACTATCCCTATAGCCTGTCACATTACCTGTTGTAAGAGGTACTAGGTTATGTCTCATGCCTTTCATGTATGTGGACCATGTCATGTGTATGTATCAGTATACTACATTAAAGTGGATGTGTTGGTTTAAGAATCTGTCCATTGGCAACTGTGCTTGTGTTACTGTATGCACATCCCCTGCATCAGTCTTTACTACATCTATGCTAAGGATATCCCAGTTTGTCTATATCTTCCACTCCGTGAACTGCAGAATACATACCACAAACCTGTCATACACAGTGCCATGCATGCCCACATCAACTGCATCAGGCTTGAGTGTATGTGAAAGAAATGGTAGGGCCAACAGGTGCTCACATGAGCATCTGTTGGGGCCAGTAATGTGGCTAAGCTGGTGAGGGACCTACTGGCAGTACTCCAAAACCTGCTCTACATGTATGGCCCTGACTGTGTTACTATATTACACTGAGGTGACATGTCTGATGGCTACCTGTCTGTGACAAGGGGTATGTATGGCAGGTCACACTGTCTGACAACAATGCTCTTCACACACTGTTACATGCATACATACCTGGTAAACTTACATATAAAGCTGTACCCTGGCTATGAAATAGTCAGCGTATGTCCATTCTGCCACAGTCCATGCTGGTATTGTCTGCAGGGCCACAGCCTGCAGACACACTGACACCTGAAACACAAACAGAATACAGCATGTCAGACTGCATTCAGGCACTGGTACCAACAGCAATAATGCATCATGGCTAATAAGGTACATACACCTCTGTGTGTACCCATAACAAATGCAAGCAGACAGCACTGTCAACAAAATTACATATATACAATGTATGAAACTCACCCTGTACATCTGACCCATATTAGCCTGTCCCTGCATTGATGGTATGGATGACAGGGATGTGGCACAGGTATCATCATATGCACAGGGTGTGGTATGGGTGTGCCACTGGCCTAGGCTGGGCTATACAGTTGACATCCATGTGTTTGTGTTTGTACTGCTATTTTACACATGCACTGTGTAGAGGTGCTGTGTGTGTCTGGAGGTGACTCAACTGTGATACAGATTTGTGTGTGTGTGTGTATGCACAAAGTTGCACCATGTGGCTGCCCTACACAGGGGTATGTTGGACAGCTGTGGACCATACAAGGCAGGGTGTCAAATTCATCATCTCCGGCCATGGACATGTGAACTGGCCCTGCCAGGGGTTTCACTAGCACCACCAGCCCCAAGGCCAGATGCAGTACCGCTTCCTGATGGTGACCCATGTCTGCTGGATCAGCGTCCCTGATGGGACCAGCCAGGACCACATCCCCATGGCCTGCTGCATTGTGCTGTGGACAGCAAACCCCCTTCAGTGGTGCTGGTGTCACTGCCACTATGGGAGTGTGAAGGCGCACAGCCTTATAGACTCTCAGCTGATGTTGCGGCTGACTTACATCCACGTGGCTGACGCCCATGTCCAGCCACACACTCTAGCACATACGAGACATGGTCGAAGATTGACAAGGTCTCACCCCACTGTCTATCCATGATCACAGTTTGTTGGTGTTGGACTCAACAAGGTGATGGATCTCGCCATGTCAACCAGGAATAGCTGCTTCAAACACCCTGAGTATGTGTCTGGTATTGCATTCACTACATGCCTGCGCATCCATCACAGCCTGGAACATCCATCTGGTGACACCTGCTGTGGCACTTACAAGAGTGGCTCGATGGGCAGCAGTCCTCCTGTGAGCACCCGTGTCCATCTACCTGTGTGGGACCTCATCAGCACTCTGGCTATGGCCAGTGTGTACACTCACACCTGCCACAGTCTCCACACTAGCCTGTTCCATGTCACCACCTGACAATTGTCCATCATCTGTGGGTGCTGGAGATGGGGCATGTGTGGGCATTGCGACTGTGTGCGGTGACAGTGTATCTGAGTGAGGGATGCCAACCGATGGCACAGAATCAGCCCCTGACAACACCACCTGTGCCTGTATATCAGCATCTTCATTGACAGGGTCTGTGGACACACTGTCATCAGATACTAAGCGGGAAAGACTGTGACCACCATGACCACCTGTGTGGAAAAGAACAACATATGTAAAATAATATCTGCACTATACCATTTCCTAATACACATGCACACAGGTGCACACACACACACACACACACACACACACACACACACACACACACACACACACACGTGAGGTGGCAGACATGCATCACACAGACCTCAGACTAGGCAAATGCTGACATTCACAACACAGTCAGACCACTACATATCCTGGACATGCTGTCAAGAGCATGCAGTGCAGCCCTATACACTTCCTGTTACAGCTTCTGTTCACCTCTGTGATATGTGAGTATTGTTAGCAGGTGATGGATATTCCAGTAGCACACACTGCAGACATGTATACATGATTGCTGTTCACCTGTATAGCACAGTGCTAACTCTTACAGGACATACCTTCCAACTGTGCGGAGTGTTGCTGAAAGTCTTCATGTGCGGTACAGATGTCTGCTCTGTCTTTCATAAATCCTGTGGCTGTCTGTCACCTTACTCTGCTGATATGAGTTCTCTGTCACTATGTATTAACATATGTAAAATCTCACACCTCCAAATCTGAAGTACATATATGTCATAGCATAACTGTGTACACTTACAATTTCTGAAGCTTACAGTGGATATTATGTGTACACAACCATGTTTACATGCCATCTATGTCCAATATATAACATGAGTTCACAGAAAGTCTGAGATAACATCACACAACTTTACTGTGACCTATGACCTGTGCAATCCAATTGCAGAACACACACATTGGGTAGGGGAACATTTTGGAGTTGCAATATATACAGTAGGCTGCTTGCATGACTGTACACACCCTTAGGATAATACGATGTTAAAGCACATTCTCGTTTCCTAACAGCAGTCAGTGTGCTTGGGAAGGTGTGTCTGAGCATGGCACATCTGAACTTTGCAATATGTGTACACTCGCCCTAGCAGAAGGCATCAGACTCTGTTGGATTGGAATGGCATGACGTCTGCAAATGTCTCTTCAGGGCACCACACAGATTCTGTAATGTATGTATGTGTACACTGTGGATGGACCACTCCAAAAAATGATTGTCCGCTGCAGAAGACATTCTTTCATGGATGTTGATGTATGGTATGGGTTAGTGTTGTGTGGAAATGCAGTGCTCTCCATCCACACCTTTCTAGCAGAAACATGATGATTGAGTAGTATAAATTACTGGTATGTTGAAGTGTTCCTAATCCCTTCCACCTTGGCCACAGACACACATCCAGCTCATGAACAGCAACCACAAAGCAGAACACTGCCATCAATATGCTTCAGCATGGGGATGGCATTTCGCTGTTGATGCACATTGTCATTCTTCTGCCAAACAAAACTGTTGGTCTAGTGGACAAAATGTGCAACCTAGGTGTCATTACACCATAGCACATCTCCACACATGGTAATGGGGGACCTGCAGTATTTTCCCCTGAGACATCAGCCAGACCTGGCTGTTGTGCAGTGTGTGAGATGCCTTCCATCTTCCAAGCCTACACTATATGCCAGACATGTGGAGAATATGTGAGATTGTACTCACATGTAGTACACAACTAGTACTTGCCACTGATTCCTGCAACTCCTGTAGTGTTGCAGTAGGACTCATGTAACCCTCTATGACCACTGTGGGTCCTATCTTTCCCACATATTTGGAAGGCTGTCCAATCCTATGCAACATCACTGTTGGCCCACATGTCCACCTCCATTTGATGAGTGTCTGCACTGTGTTGCATGGTATATGCACTGCTGTGGGAATGTGTGTGTACCCTATTCTACCCTGACCCCTTGCCCAAAGGAGATACCTTTGTTGCTTTGCAAGCTGTATGCAAAGTATGTCTGTTAGTGTAGCAGGCAACAGAGTACATGTAGGATAATCCTGATAGGACAGCAGTGATTTATTTGCTGTTAATGTCAGAGTGTCAGTAGTTGACAGCAGGTGTATACCTAACACGTACATCTGTAGTAATATCTACATTTGCTGCAACACAGTATTATTTTCAGACTGTGTACACATATGCATGTATTGTCTTCTACATTTATGTGTCATACTTGATCCCATAACAGAGTGGTTTATCTTACAAGTGAGTTGTGCAGGTTATAGGTCACATGACAGGTTACAAGGGTGTGTAAATGTGTAATTGTGCTGCCATGTTTGTACCTCACAAATGGCCATCATTCTCATGGTATGAGTACACCATGTAGATGCAGTGTGTAACACTTATTATAAATTTGTCCCTAGATTTGCCCCCCCCCCCCATTTTGTCAGTCTTTCTCCAGATTTCCTGCAATTACAGATTGGGAGCTATGGTACAGATATCTGACATCTCCTGCTAATATGCCCCTGTGATGACCACTGTGATACAATGCAGTTAACCCCACCAAAAATGAACATGCAGATACTTGCAAAACAGTTGAGAGTAACAGTTGTGTGCATGGTAACAAGCATGACCTTAACATGCCTGTGTTACTGGTAAGCCACAACAAGGTAATAACATACTCACTGGCTGAAGGCTGCTATCCCTCATGCAGACCAGAGGTATCTATGTAGGTGTGGGGGAGAGATATTCTCAGCAGGCTCACAGTTGGCAGTGGTACAAAGATGAATGCTATGTGTCTGCACAGGTACAGTACAAGCTATGATACTACCCAATTAGCTGTCACTCACCATAGATGTGTAATTCTGTGCATTACCAAACCCCACCCACAAATGCTGTTTTACTGACATATGCATGTAGATACTCTATAGAAGACAGTATGAGTGATAAATTACTACACTGATGTGCAGTGTGGCCTTACCTGGATACTCCTCACCTGTTTCCTGGGTGCCACCCACTTACATGAGTACCATGTGTTGTGCTGCTGGTCATGTGGAGGCTACCCTGAGGTTGGCAAGGAGCTCCTCAATTGCCATGAGTGGGGGCTGTGTTGCTGGACCCCATCTGTAGCTGTATGGTCTCTGGCCATGGCAGCAGCCCTTTGCCATGCAAGACAGATCAGATCAGTGGCGCAATGCCTGACCTGATTGTATCTGTAGCCATGGTGGCCTATGTTGTTAACTCTGTGGGCAATGGCATCAGACAGGGCAGTTCACTCCTGCAGATGTTGGTGGCTCCTTGAAAACAGGATGCTGTGGTGTTCAACTATGGCCTCCACTACTGCAGCAGTGTCTGCCTCTGTATAGTCTGGGAGCCTTGCCATGCTACCTGGAAGACATAAACACAGAAACACATCACAGGACCTCAGATATTTTGACAGAGTTATTCACAGAACCAGCACATCAATACTGAGTATCAGCAGCCAACACTTCCAATCACATCATACCACTGTTGTGTGTCAGCACAGTATGAACCTGCATTGTTTTCCTGCTCCTGATGTATCATGTTCCTCCCAGTGAGGGCCAGTACATTGCATAAACCAACATTCACCATCCACGTTTCTGTAGAGAGGTGACAGTGTCTGTGTTCCTTACATATGGGATGTCAGTGGTGCTCCAGCTTTACTTCCATACACTGTGTAATGGAGATGGTAACATATGGCTGTGTTTATGTAGGGTGCAGACAGATATGTTCTCAGGTCCCATGTGGAGTTGTCTTTCTTGACTTGTATTAGGTAGTATGCACCTACTCCCTGATGACTGGAGGGATGTGTGTGGTGTACATATCCACCTACAGTGATGGTGAGTCACGGTTGTGATGTTTGGCCTAAAGCTGCCTGCAGCACTTTGTCTGTATGTATGGTGTATGGGTATGTGGACGGATGGCATTGATCACTCACACCATTAAGGTCTGGGACAGAGCACTGGAAGCTATGTTAAGAAGGGATGTGAGGAATACTTATCAGCAGTATTGTTTTATGCCAGGAAAGAGCAGTATAGATGCAATGTTTGCTCTGAGGCTGTTGATGGAGAGGTACAGAGTAGGTCAGATGGAGTTGCGTTCTGTCACTGTGGACTTAGAGAATGGATATGACTGGGTTCCTAGAGAGAAGTTGTGGTGTTGTATGAGGAAGTCAAGAGTGGTGAGGGAATCTGTAAGACTGCTATAGGAGATGTACAAGGGTAGTGTGACAGCATCGGGGTCTGCCATGCGAGTGACAGTTATGTTCATGGTGCAGGTTGGATTACATGATGGTTCAGCTCTGAGCCCTTTCTGACTTGCAGTGCTGATGGACAGGCTGGCAGACAACATCAGGCAGGAGTCACCATTTACTGTGATGTTTGCAGATGATATTGTGATCTGTACTGACAGTAGGGAACAGGATGAGGAGACACTGGAGAGGTGGAGGTATCCTCTACAGAGGGGAGTGATGATGGTCAGCAGGAGTATGACAGGATATATGTGTGTGAGTGGGAGGGAGGTTACATGAATGGTGACTACATAGGGAGTACAGTTTGGGAAGGTGCATGAGCTGTAACACTTAGGATCAACACTGCAGAGTAATGACAAGTGTGGGGAAGAGGTGGAGATGACAGTACAGGTAGTGTGGGTAGGTTGGAGAAGAGTAACAGCAATGATATGTGGCAGGTGAGTACCATTGTGAGTGAGAGGGAAAGTGTACAACAAAGTAGTGGGACCAGATATGTCCTATGGGTTGCAGACAGTGGCACTGACAAAAAAGCAGAACTCACAGCTGGACGTGGCACACTTACACAAGGTACGATTTGCAGTGGGTATCACATAGTGGACAGGATTATGGATATGTATATTACAGGATCTCCCCAGGTTGGACAGTTTGGAGAGAATGCCAGAGAGTACTGGGATAATGTTGTTTGGGACATGTGGTGAGGAGAGATGGTGACTATATTGGGAATAGGATGGTAAGGATGACACTGGCAGTTAAGCAGTGAAGAGGAAGGCCTATGATAACGTGTATGGATGTGGTGGCAGAGGACATGCAAGTGGCTGTTGTGATAGATCAAGCTGCAGAGGAAAGTAAGAAATGGGGAGAGATGATCTTCTATGGAGAACCCTAACAGGAACAGCCAAAGGAAAGGGAAGGAGTTGTAAAGTCAGTCTGCACAGGTTGCCAATTAGTTGATAGACACAACACAGCTGTAACAGTGAACGTCTACAAATATGAAGCACACATAAGGTCAGTGTGCATAACACTGCAGATCTGAATGGTAAAAGCTCAATATATCACGTCTTTCAACCAAAACATCTGTAACATTATTGCAGTACGTAAATACCCTGCATAGGTCACTCACATTTCTGAGACACACAACTCTAACAAAGCTGTACTGACAATGAAGATATGGGTATGTACAACATCCCAGGATCTGACCTAGCACTGTCACATTCAGTATTGTTAACACACACTCCTGTAGTTGGAGTATGTGAGCTATCCTTTCCTGGGGTGACTCGGGGCCCTGAGCTGTGATCTATGTCACTGCAGAGGGACCCAGTTGATATGGCCATAGGTACTGTTCAGCAAGATATCAGGACAGCAAGTGTGGTTGTGACATATTTGTTGAAATTACATTTTCCCATTAGTACATACCCCCTACTGCATTACATTACAGGCTTACATGTTTGACATACTTTTTTTTCAAATATCTGTCCTGCTGATGCAGTCTCTCTCTCTCTCTCTCTCTCTGTCTTTGTTGGATGTAACTGAGACATCTGTTTTGCATAGGCAGCATCCTGCCTTTTGTAGGTAATGCTAAAGAGCAGCCGATGGCCTGTGCACCAACTGGTGTCCCCCACTTGCTAATTGCATTCAGAACAGCTATGGTGTTAGTCCTATAGCCAATGGCATAACAACACACTCCTATAATTGAGTATATCTTGTGGGCATTGGGCCTTTTCCTTTCCACTGAGGAAGGTATCATGTAGGTGTGTGAACAACAGCATCAAAGAGGTTCCTTTGAAATACCAGTTACATTGTACACTATGGAGACAGGCCAATAAACTGGGGGAGAATGTTCCACACATAGGGACATAATGTATGTATTGCTGTTATACAGTTGTATGGATGCTAGTGTAACAGGGTTCTGTGGGCATGGCTTTTCTGTATGATTTGAAAGTCTGACAGTGTTATGTGGTTGGCATAACTCTCAGCAGTAGGCCAATCTGCACCATGACCAGGTGCTAAACTCTCATGTTCAGTGTCTTTGTCAGACATGTCTTTCATTAGTAAAACCAGTACCATTCTGTGGGGATTATAGTCAGTAACTTCTATCATCCATTTGTGTTTCTGACTTCATATCCTTCAGACAATATACATTTCAACAAACCCTGTAACACCAGCAACTGTGTCAGTTTATGGCATCAATATTGCATATATGCCCATGTTTGTGGACCTCTCTCCCTCAAGTATGACAGGCTTTGTTCAGATGTCATGCAGTAAGATGGTAATAGGTGGGGTATGTCATTCTTTAGTGACTTCATTCTTTATACCATCCTAGTGATGTATCAGACTGCCAGACATGTAATGTGTAAGAGGCATGATATATGATGACAAAGCATGGACATTCTGTGGGATTCTATCCAGTTTACATATCTGTGTATGTGTGCCAGTTGTTGACAGACTGTCAGGATTGTGTAGCAGTGTAGTCTGTCAATGTTATGTGGCTTGTGTAGGGAAGGTGGTACATCTATGTCTTAGGTCTCCTTTTCCATCTGCCTGTGCATGCTGCTCCAGTCTGTGGTGGTCTCTCAGCTGTACACATTTGTAGGGCCAGACTGAGACATGTGCCATACCACAGTCTGCCAAAATACTACAGTGTGACTTGTCCAGTATATGTAGGGGTAGTGTGTGAGTGGCAAACATGTTGGGATATTTCTGCTCAGAAAGTCCTTATACTATACTGTTCATTCATTTTCACAGTATGCCACTGTGACTGTATTGGAATTAGTTGTGTGGTTATGCACTTTCACAGTGGTGTCTGTTTTGCAGTGCTGTTACATCCCTGTTGTGCCTGGTATATTAGCATACAAAAGTGTAATTCCCCATAGTGGAATTTGGTTACTGTTGTGTCAGCCTGCCTGTACTGTGGGACAGTGCTTGGTAACATGCTTAGGAGCTGGTTGTGGTTTCCATAATGTGCTGTTATGCCCAAAAATTTGTGGGATATACTGTTGCCTGGCCCCCACAAGGGTTGTGCATTTCTGACACATCAGTGGGATAACGTGTGGATTTCAGTCACTAAGTTCTGTGAAGTAATTTAGTGTGTTGGACTTGTGCTATTTCAGTAACTATATGTTAGGACAGACATGAGGGTGTTAATGCAGCAACTGTGCCAGCTTATCTACTCCAGTATTTCACATATGTCCCTATTTTCATGTCTTCCCTCCACTTTGTCCCACTAAGTGTAGATTGGTTGCAGTAAGGGGGTTCTGAGCCTTCCTCTGGACTGGACAGATTGCTTCAGGCTGTCCAGGTTTATTGGTCATATTTGTGATGTGTTCCACGGATTCATTATATTATTTCTCTGGTCAGTTACTGTGATGATATGAGGGTGTCTGACAGTAACTGGTGACATCACATTTCATTTTGAGTGGTGAAATCCTTCCAAACATGTATGCTGAAAGCAACCCTGTCACTCTGGCAACATTGTAAAAATTTCAGTGCAATGATTAAAATGATTTCCTAGTTTTCAGCCAATGTTCCCCCATTTGGACAGCCTTTGGCCAGATGGGTTGCAGTATGAGTATCACAGGTATGGTTCTGAGGAATGAGACTAGTAAATGTTCTGAGCATATATATATATATATATATATATATATATATATATACATATATATATTATATCTGTATGTGTATATATATATATATATATATATATATATATATATATATATATATATATATATATATATATATATATATATATATATATATATATACATATATATATATATATATATATATATATATATATATATATATATATATATATATATATATATATATATATATTTCTATATTCCTATATTTATGTGTGTTGTTATTTAACTGTTTTATTTTACATCACATATCATTTATATGTAGATATATATGTATTTAATATGTATATCAGTATTTCTATTAGTGATATATTTTTCCATATATATGCATCTCCATACATATATACGTGTGCATTTGTACATACAAAAAAATGACTTTTATTGTACAGAGTGTTTCTGTACTGTTGAATGACTGTACTGCAGAATATATGTGACTAAAACCATTGAGCTCCCAAATCCCAGATGGCCTAGTGATATGTTGTCTGACTATCGTGTAAAGAGTCCTGGGTTCAAGACCTGGAAGGTCCAGTTATTTTGTTGCTAGGCAGAACACTCTGTGGATGACACAAAGTGATTAAAGCAGTTGTAAGCTGGTTTGCGTGGAGCTAAGCGACACTTACATCAGCTTAGCTCCGCATACATCCGCTTAAACCCACACTAATTTTAAATAAAGAAAAGAAATAAAGGGAGATAGAAAAGTGGTGAAATAGGGGCAAACAGGGAGAAAAACAAGATGACAGGCAGCTAGGTATGTGCAGGATGGGTATAGGAAAAGACCATAGCTTTGCATTTCTTTGACAGCAACAGCTGATATGACTGTGAGAAATTTGGAATTTACAGCCTCACACCCCACAGGGAGGCGTGTAGCAACATACAATACTGATAATTAATGGGGTAGATTGTGTGAGAGGACTGTGTCTGTGGGCAAAATTCAGAGCTATGTATGGGACATAATTTTTGGGGGGGACAGATGCCCCTTTTTTTAAGTTGAGAGTGGGATGTTGGGGAAGGAGTGTAGGTAAGTGTGGGGATGAATGTTTGGTAGGAGAGGTTGCATTTGTGACAGACAAGACACACAAGACAGCAGACAGGGGTAGTGTGTGACACATGGGGGAAGACACCTTGGATGGAGAGGGTGGTTGGGAATTGGATGAGCATGAAGCCCCTAGATGGTAGTAGTGGGACTGATGTCCCCACCCAATGGCAGTCACCACTACTCCTTCACAGCCCTGAAGATGGATGTGTTGGGGGCTGAGCTGAAGGGGCCACCTGCCCATCAAGCTGCACCAGTCTGCCCTCCAGCTGGTACAGTCATTCATCCAGCTTCAAATGGAGGACACTGCATACCATGCCACAGAACTCTTGCTGGGTGACAACATCCTCACTGCAGCTGCCTGTGGGGGGGGTGAGCCCTGTCCCCTGCAGCAGTTCCACCAGAGGGTGGTGCAGGACCAGCAGATGAGGGAGGTCTGGGTTGGGTCCCATATGTGCTGGGACCTGGTCCCTCAGCCAGGTGGGGTCAGACAGGTGGATTCACTGGGATCGGCCTTCCCAAACATGCTATGGAGTGAGATTTAACAAAGTGTATTGGTTAGTCATAATCAAAACATTTCAACTTTAGTCAAAACAGCATGCATTGGTTTTCCAATTGACCAAAAACAGTGGAATTATAACAGTGGCATGGCAAACAGAACACATGCAGAAATGGAATGGCAGTCAGGATTGCAACAGCATGCCAGTTACATGTATGGCAACAGGCCAACAACAATGGTTATTCAACAAGGTATGTTAGTATGCACACAATTTCAAATATAATAACCAAAAATGGAACAAAGGTCCCAACAGTAAAGGTTTTGGTAAGAAAATACCCCTATTAGATTATGTGGAATTATTGGAGCAGATGAGTGGTGGGGGAAGAGAAAATAATTCCATTAAGAACTGCATTCACTGATACTTCTCAGTACACTACTTTTCAATACTCTACAGTTCTGCCCTCACTTACCCTCTACCTGGGCCATGGAGCTACTACAGCACATACGCACCTGTACATATGTGCACCTGGAGTACTATGGGGCAAGGTTTGACAACTCTACGTACATAAGTATGGGGACTCATACCTGTCATACTTACTGGTACAAGTAACAATGTGTTCTCTGTGCTGCTGTTCTGTAAGTGTGCTTTTGGCATACTTGTACTGTGATGTTATCTGGGTGCAGGTTTCTTGGCAACAAGAGATACTATCAGTGACAGCATGACACTTGAGAGCATTATATGGGCCAGACTGCATATTGTAAATGGCTAGCCTGCTTCTATTTGTAGGACTGGGGCTGCTCAACAGAACATTTGTACACATTTCATACATGTACCTATTATACTGCTTCTGCAAATATTTCTTTACCTGTACGCCCTGTGGGGATAATATCTGTTCACAATACATTACTGTTTCCATCAGTATTCAAGTTTACAGCTGTAGAACTAGAGACATGTTTGTAGCAGTCCCTGGATTCTGTAGTATGCTTTTGGCATACTTGTACTGTGATGTTATACGGGTGCAGGTTTCTTGGCAACAGGGGAAACTATCGGTACCAGCGTGACACTTGAGAGGCTTGTATTGGCATATCATTTTACTGGAGTATAGAAAAGTTGATACTTTTATGTGGCTAATAATCATTTAACTGGAATATATTATCTTTTGCCATTGTTGGTATCTTCATAACTTAATACTATAAAGTTACCTGTACAGCAGAGGGGAAACAATTGTGATGTATCACAGTCACAAGTCTCCCACCTAGGATGTACACGTGCATAAGCACACGGTTTAGTGACATCCATGTATGCAGTAGAATGCTTCCATTTCTGGGACATAAATGGCTTCCCAATGGACTACTGAAATTGTTTGCTGTCAGCATTGTGGTACATTCCTATCTAATATGGACCTGCCCCAGCAACAGTCGCCATTTGTCAGATAAAATCCATCTCCACCTATATACTGTGCAGTAGTATGTTTGAGATCAGTCCACTTCATGCCATTGCAAATCACTTGTTTTATTTGTCATGGCAAGACTTGTGCTAAATGCTGTTGAATACATAAAATATGTTATGTTTGTCATTAGAGGATCCAAGTATCCAAGCAAAAGAATTGGAAAAAAAACAAATCATTTAATTTTATATTTCATTATTTTATTTTGAATATTTGTTCCCTTTTTTCTTTTCTACTACATGAAATGCATGCAGCTGAGATCCTTCCCATGGATAGTTCCAGCCGCTTATTGTATATGAGCTTTCTAACCCTTTGCTTTTCTCACTACATTATTATAATGAAATATTATAATGAAACTTAGAATTGCAAGATGTTCTTATCCATAGTAATTCCTACTGTCTAAGCATCAAAGATAATAATCACAAAACAGCAGTTCCTTTTCTCCTTATACTGGGCTATGTTTTCTGAAGAAGTGTTTCCATATAGTTGCTCTGGGGATTGAATTATTCATATTCTATATTGATGAACATGGAGATATTAATATTAAGCTCAATCTATAATGCAATTTTGTCACAGTATGTATCTTATTATAAAAGCATTATTATATAAACAATAGAATTGAACTCAACAGCAAGAATTTTTGGCATGGGCTTTGCATTTTAATACTAGTGCCTGCATAGATTTGATTTAACTTAAATCATCACAGACTTTCAACTTGGTCTAGGCATTTTCAGTGTCAGGGCCTGCATTGTGTTGATTTAAACAGAGAGCTGCATTGTTAGAAGCTGGAGTTACTCTTTCAGTGGGCAATGAAGACCATTTTGCTGCTTGTAAGTAGATGTTTATTTTAATATTCTGACCTTTTTAAAATAAATAGCTTAAGTTTGTGCCTTAGTGTCTTGTGTTATTTTCTTTTTACTGAATTTACTTCAGGATTGAAATAACAGACCATAACAACAACCAAATGGTTGTAATTGATATATATGGACATTGGTAGATTATAATGGTATCAGTTTGAGTGTTTTTTTTTTTTCATAACTGAAACATTTTAAAAATTGTAATTGTGGTATTATTGGTTTATAATTTTTTGTTTCACTTCTAGCTAAACAAATGCTCTAGACTACTCAAAAGCAAGAACACACACATACACATTTTATTGTCTTAAATAATAAATAGAAATTTGGTAGATAAGTAAATCCAAAAGAACGTATGCATGTATGTGTGGTTCAAGGTCCAAGCAGATAAAAGTGTGTGGGTCCCATGGTTTGAAAACTGCTTAGTGCTTAAGTACATTTAATATACCTTTGATTTGTCTGGTAAAACATCTTTGCATTTCTTATAACCTGGTAATATGTGAATGATTGCAACTACAAATAGCATTTTCTAATCATGCCTGTCTTGTATAGTTTTCTTCAGTTTTTGCGTTGTGAAAGGTCTTTCAAAGCAAAACCTTTAAATTGCTCCCCTTTGCAAGCTGATATGAGACTTAGGTAGAGATTAAAATCAAACTTGAGGAACTGAATTGTTGCATGGTTAAATCATAGGGCACAGAGAGTTGTAGTGAAAAGGCTAATGTAAGAAATTAGAAAGTTACTGGGACAATACTGGCAAGCTCTGTCCTGAGTGCAGTACTCACTGTTTTGTTTGTCCAAGAGTTATCTGTGGATATAGAAAACAGGATCAGCTTTTTAGTGGTGACACCCAGAAATATGCAGCACTGAAAGATTGTCGACAGAAAGCTAGTATTTGAAGTTCAGGGCAACCAAATTCAAAACACTGCCACAGCAAACCTGATGTGAACAGAGCAGGAAATTAATATGCAGCTAATGATCTCACCTCAATTGGACCACTGTGAGCAGATTGAAAAAACAGTTGTATCAGCAAATTGACTGCTGGTAAGTATTGTCAATGAGACAGAGTCCAGAAACAAAGACAATGCTTCCACTTGCTCAGACTCTACCATATGTACTTTGTACAGCTCTATGAGTGCCATTTGTAAGCTCAAGGACTATACATTTGATCCTCTGAAGTATGGTATACTAAGTCTAAAATTGTTGTATCTAGTAGAATTCCACTTTCCCAGTGGTACAGAAATCTTAGAGTCAGCTTTTTTTAAGTTACAGTGGTGCAGAAAAATTGGTCTCCATTTCAGGAGGAGAAGGGTTTGCTCCCAAAAAAAAGAAACAGTTTTTTAATACTGAACAGCAACTTTCACAGCTCAGTGTTATTTCTAGTGAACCACACTTCGTTTTTCATAGTCTGAGGTCTTACTCTATCTTGACTTTCCAATAAGGCACCCGGTTATAGATGCTATATAAAGAAAGGGGCATCAAGTTGCTGCCAGGACTTCAGAGGAAAGCTGCAACATATGGATGAGTGGGATTGAGGTGAAATTACCTGACTAGAGAAGGCAGCAGCTAGACCTCCTCTCCTCCAAAAACAGAAGAGACAGTAGCAGGATACTGGTGCATGAGATCATGTTAGGGAAATACAGAAGGGGTCAATATGAACAGGAAGAGCAGCAACGGAAAAAGGGAACACAGGCAGCAGACTACAGGAAGTAACTGCTTCCTGCATGTCTGAAGGTACTTTTTAACAGGTTTCCAAAGAAGTTCTGATGTAAATAAAAGAACATACGTGCTTAAACAGATCTTATAAATGCTTTGGTTTGATTCTGTAAAGAATGGATTTGTGCTGTTTCATTCTTTAAATTTTTCCATTCTAAACTGTGGTTGTTTTCACTTTTTAACAGAGATGGTTATGGGACATGGAAAGGGCTACCAGAAAGAGTAGTGAACATGCACCCTACAGAAGCACAGGACAGCTGAAAAAAAAAGTGAAAGGGAAAAGTGAGAGTGGAGCGGAGGTAAAATGTTAATGATATTAAGGAAATAGACATACTATCTCTTCCTATACTTATAAAAATGCAAGAAAATAGAATAAATGGTTATAGGTCAGATCTCTTAAAATAAATACAAATGCATAGAAGACAGAAAGCAACAACATGAACTTTGATTTCAGGAAACTCTATAGCCAAGAAAGAAAAAAGTAAGATGCTTTTTAGGAAGTCACAAGCATCACCTTCACACAGTATGTGGCAGAATATTTTTTTTCCTAATGTTACTCAAATTCTTTAACTGTTCCTACTGGTAAAAACAAAGTTCAGGTTTCCACTATGAATTTGCTGTGACTCACTTTTTTTATTGACGTGGATGATAGCCGTATTTTAAATATATACTAATTTTGTCTTAATTGTTTGTATTATACTATAAATATGTGCACAGAAGGGTAGCTCTCTGTGACAGTTTCCACCAAAAGTCACAATGAATTATACACTTATCAACATTTTGGATGTCTAAATGTTGTTGTTGTTGTTGTGTCTTTTGGCTTTTCCCGGTTAGGGGTTGCCACAGCGGAACTCCGGTCCACTAATGATTGGCAGTTAATTTTTACGTGCTGAGTTGCCAGCCCTAACACACAACCTTCAACGAAGGTATGCCCATTCACGCATGTCTCCATGCAGAAGACGCTCTAGCTGAGAGTCAAACTGGTCAGCGTCTTACTGTGAGGCGACAACGCTACCACAGCACCACCACCGCGGATATTTTTTTATTTCTAAGCCAACTGAATGTGAAATATAGCCCCCTACATTGATATTTTTTCTATAAAATTCTCCTGGTTTTTTTCTACCTAAATTAATTTATTTCAAGATCCCAGCATTTCCCATCGCACATTGTACTGATAAAAAAAATTGCTGTCTTTTACTGTACATTTATTTTTTTCTTTGATATTTTCTGTAATATAGTTTTAGCTGCAAAAGGGGCGCTGGTACAGACTACCAAGCTGTAATAAATAAATAATAAACGTGTACCGTCATTACATACAGTGAAGCCTATGACTGCTGCATTTGAATACCCTACATTGTCTCTGCACTGCAGTTAGCTTGGGTAAGAAGCAATAATGCATAGTGCATTGAGATAGACAAGCCCCGGGATTCATGAAGCATTGTTTTCTGTGCAGGAGCAATGTAGAAGTTCCTGCATGGAAAAATGGCTCTGCTCGATTCAGGACAGGGCTGTTCTGATGTGCACGAGTGGCCCTACACTGTTCCTGCACGGAACTCTGTGCAGTATGCAAATCAATTTGTTTACTGGTAAAAAACATGAAAATAACTTGAATTTGTGATCCAGGTAGCTGCCCAGACTCCGTGCAAGAAAAGTGTCATTGCACTACACACATTTGGCTAGTAGCCAAATACGCATGTGCAAATGACAAAATGGAGCCAGGACAGCTCACAAAAATGAATGTACCCAGCTCATTAGTCATGCCAATGGCCAAATATAAGGCCATTGGCATGAAAAATTACAAATTAAAATGAAAAATAACTTTTTTTTTTTTAGGCCAATATCAGCCGTGGTGCAGCAGTAGCATTGTCGCCTCACAGTAAGACTCTGTCCTGTTCGATTCTCAGCTAGAGCGTCTTCTGTGTGGAGACATGCATGAATGGGCGCACCTTCATTGAAGGTTGTGCATCAGGGCCGGCAACTCGGCATGTAAAAAAATCTGCTGCCAATCATTAGCGGACCGGAGTTCCGCTGTGGCGACCCCTAACCAGGAAAAAGCCGAAAGACACAACAACATCAGCCATTTAAGCATAGGGCAGTGCCGTGCAACTGGGAAGGACCCGAAAATAAAAAAAAATTAAAATTAAAGAAAAAAAATAAAGAAATCTGCATTTTGCCATTAAAGTCAATGGCATGCAGAATGTAAACATCTATCAACACTGGCTGTCAAGGGGAAAGTCCATTCAGGAGTGCAGTAACTAAGGGCTTATTCAGTGAGGTATGCAAATTAGGCAAAAATACCTAAATGTACGTGAATCACAGATTTCTCCTAAGTCCAACATTGCACCTAACTGTGTAGGATCAAGAGGACTTTCATGTAGGAAGAGGGAACAGTAAACAGAACAGGAGGGTGTGTGATGGTTCCTGTAAGTACATTGGAGCTCCATGCAAACAGGAGGCATGGAGCTCAGCCTAGCTGTGCAAGGGGGGGTATCAGGAGCCTTTGACTGATTGGGTTTTGTGGTGAAGAAACTAGAGCCATGTCCGTGGACGGGGAAGGTGAAATCTTCCTGAACTGTGTTTACACTAGCTCCATGGGTTTGTGCGGGGCACAGCGGAGCTTAAACTAGGAGGAAATGGGAAAAAAACTGCAGGAACCAGCAGAAAACAGGAAACAAGCACTGATTATGTAGCTGGCAGGTGGAGTTCATTACAGGCAGCCAGTTACATAGGCAACACTCACAGCACAGCAGTATAAGGTATTGCAAACAGCCCACATTCAGTTTTTCCCACAAACTTAGCACCATAGGTGAGCACTTGCTGGGAATTTTAACTTTGAAAAATGTTAGGGGCCGCAATCACTCTCATTCATCAATATGTGGAGGAGGCTAAAGGTAGTGAAGAGGATAATGCTGACAAGCACCTCAAAGCTGCAGAGGAGGAGAGTGTACAGACCCAGGGTAACCTACCAGGAGCTAGATTATATGGAAATAGTAGAGCATTACAGGGTGGACAGGGACCTACTACAGCAAATCACTGAGCTGTGCTGGCCTCGCCTCACATCCAGAACCAACAGAAGGGAACCCATCCCAGTTGACACAGAGGTATGTGTAGCCTTAAGAATACTAGCTACAGGTACTTTCCAAAGACCTACTGGGGACAAGATGGGGGTTTCACAAGCATCTGCATCCAGGATACTCCACCAGTTCCTGGATGCCATGCTATGGCATGCCACTGAACACATTTATTTCCCTTGCAACCATGAGGAAAGGGCCAGCAATATGTGTCGCTTTCACCATGTTGCAGACTACCCAGAAGTACTGGGTGCCATAGACTGCACACACATCCATATCAAAGCACCACCTGGTGACCAGGGTAGGAGCTACATAAACCGCAGTGGCTATCACTCCATCAACTGCCAGGTCATGTGTGATGCCCAGGGCATAATAATAAATGTGTGTGCTGGCAGCCCTGGTAGCTATCATGACTCCCACATCTGGCATGCCTCACAGCTGTACCAGGCATTTGCCAGGGGGACATCCCCTATGGTCATCTTGTGAGGGATACTGGCTATGCACTGGAACCGTGGATGATGACACCCATCAGAAGTGCGCACACACCCAGTGAAGAATGCCATAATGAGGCAGATGCACAAACCAGAGTCATAATAGAGCATGTGTTTGGGATGGTCAAGTCACGGTTCTGCTGTCTTGACATATCCGGTTGAGCCCTGCAGTATGGTCCAGCCACATGTGCCCACATGTTCACTGCAAGTGCCATGCTTCATAATTTGATTCTGTGGAAACAGCTGCGCCAGGATCAGCATGGGGAAGGGCCACACAGCCCCCCACCAGTGCCAAGGTCCTCACAGGCACAGAGAGACCTGGAGGAAGAACCCCCTGAGGCTGCACTTATAGGCAGAAGGAGGAGTGCATAGTATGCCCAGGCCTTGGCAAAGAGACAACCCAGAGCACACACACAGACACTGTAAGGGCCCAGGGACTGACACCTTTCTCTGACGCCCACACACAGTAAAATGGAAGACACACACACCACACAACCTGTCACCCACCTTGTATAGGCTGTGAAATGTGTGCATCCGACATATGCAGCCCTCAAGCACCATCCTCACCACTGCTGCAGGCACAAGATAAGTGTGTTTACTTAACTATAACTGCATGGTTTACTATGTTCACCAATCACACCTATGGGAGAGCAGTATGGATGTAAAGGAGTGGGGTGGAGAGTGGGATTGCAGTATACCACTGACATCTCTATAGGACACCTGGACATCTGTGGTTAACAGTACCATCACTGCCAGTATGCAGTACTACCCAAGGTGAGTAATACCACAGCAGGAAATGTCTGGGGGGCAGGTACCTGGGGGTTAAGAGGTCACAGGTATGGTAGGCACTGTGGGGGTGGCATAAGCAACCCACACATATCTACCCACCAACTCAGCTGTAGACAACCATAACAAATGTTTGGAACAATTTACCCCCACAAATGGGTAAAAGCATAATACCCACCCATACAGAGCTATACAGTGATAGCACAGCAGGTTCAGCAGTTGCAGTAAGGCTCTGAAGGGCAAGAAGTCTGAAACTCACATGTATGCCAACACAGTCTGACCTCACTCTGTGTAATGATATGCCTGTAGTCTACAACACAGCCCATGATACTATGTGAAATGGCAAAATAATGTAAAGCAAATATCAGCACAGTCACTGAAAATGTGTGCAATTCACAGGTGCCCCCCCCCCATACAAAAGAAACAACATATATATGTTTCCAGGGAAACAACAGTACAGCAGACACTGCAAGACCTTTCACAATCAACATGATAACCTCTGCCATGACAACACAAATGCCTCAATACCTGTACTGGTGTGCCACCTCTACATGTACATGTGGAACACACACAAACCTTTTGTGATCCCTCTTTGTCTCTGCTGGTCATGGCCTCTGTGGGCTGACATGTTGTAACATGGCCTAACCCCTCACCTCTGTGGCTGAGAAAGTCCTGAGGGCCCAAACCCCACTAATGTCAGAATGATCTAGCAACCCACACAGAATTGTGTGTGTCAGGGGTCAGCTAAGTGCTCTTCACTGCCCTGCTACTGATACCATAAATAACATTTTTATGCCACATATACTACACATATGGTGGACATTTCTACACAGTAGACTGCACTCAGTACCCACACACATACTCACGCACCTGTGAAAGCAACACATCTGGACATGGGTATAATTGAAAGTGAGACAACTGCAAGATGACAGGCATGTGTACTGAATACTGCCCAACATACTGAGGAAGCTGGTAGGCTATGGTGTCTTGCATATTGAGGACATCCCTGTTGGGAGGAAAGTAGATACAGTAATGTCTATCTGTAAGTTATACTGTCACTCTGCAAGTACCTGCAAGCAACAAACCAGACTAACAACAGTGTTTGTAGACTGTATGGACTTTCTGGACAAGGCCTGGGACCATCTCACCTGAACTGTAATGTGCAGAGGTATGCCAACAGCAGGTGATCAGCTGTGAGGTAAGAAGAATAACACACAAGCAGGGGATGCCTAGTCAGTAAAGTAACAACTTGCTAGACTGTTCAGAAAACTGCAGCAGTGAAGTGGGAGTGAACACACCTGCAAACAGGTGTGCATAGTGTCAGTCATAATACTGTTATGTGCAAAATATACCCTGTATTCCACTGGTAAAGCACTGTGATGAGCTCAGGATGTCTGTCATTAGGGAATGACAGAAGGCATTGCAGAGTCAGGGACAATGAAGAAATAATCCCATTAGATATTAAAATAACAGGTTGTCCAGTAGCATGAATGTGCTGCAGGAGATGTGTGAAACTGAAATTTGTGTCATAATGTTGCAACAGCAACCTGTACTGATTGAATGATATAACACAGAACAAACCACTGTCATGCAAAGTGGAATAAAAATATGAGCCAACAGTCTGGACATGTGCAACAAATGTGCACAGTTCAAAAGTATTTCCAGAGTCACACTGGCCATGGTTCCACAGTTACAGAATCACATCCCATGTTTACATTTACTATGGAGGCTCATACTGGGCATGCTCCAACACTTAGAGGATGACAGCCCCTGTGTACACACACTATGCAAGGTCACACTGGCCATATCCCTACAGTCAGAAAAAAACATCAAATGTGTACAGTCAGTATGGAGGCGCATACTGGGCATGCCCCATTAGATAATTACAGCGCTGTGTACACTTACACTGCAGACTCACACTAGCCATGTTTCCAAAGGTTGAAAACACATCCCATGTCCACAGTCAGTATGGAGGCTCACACTGGGCATGCCCCAACACTTAGAGAATCATAGGTCAACACTTACAAATATAATGGTCAGACACTGGCAGACACAGGTGGAGAGAGACAGGGGATCTGTACTGATTTCCAAAGGAACTTTTCACCAAAGCACAAATAGCCAGGCATACTTACGTGAAAGTGCTTTTTACTGAAAAGGCACTTTCCCAGCAGTATGCTGCAGCTAGAGGGGGTTGTGGGGGAATGACTGTTGTGGACATCATACTACGGTGCAGCTAAGGGAATATTCCCTTTTCCTCACTGTAGTGGGATCTCGGAGTGAGAATGTTAACGTAAATGGGTGTAGGGGTGTAGGGGTGCAGGGGGGGGCTTGCCCCCTGCATAAAAGTAGATTTATTGTTTTGGGGTTTTTTTAACGCACTTTAAAGAAAGCACTTTTTTGGTAAAAGCGCTTTCGTTAAAGTGTGTTTGGTGATTGTGGATTCGGACTATTAAACTTTCGTTCAATAGTCCTAGATCCAGAGACAGATACACAAACAGTGAGAGAGAGGGGGATACATACACACACACAATCATACACAGATACAGACACACTGAAAAGCATACAGTGTCATCCTGCTGCAGAAATATTTACACCCTCTATACTACTGCCATGTCCCACTATTAAGCCAAGTCCCATTGCCTAAGCAATATGACAACACCTACTGTTGTGTGTGTGTGTTTGCAGCTGACATTTACCTGCAACCTTACCCAGCAGAACAATACTGCCCATTGCCAAAATATACAGTGCTGTCTGAGGACACTCACCTAAGAATTACATTGATTCCCTGAGAAACCCAGTAATCTGCATGGTATGTCTTGTAACTGTGTAATACTATAGTACAGATAACTAGATAGGTAGGGGTTCAAATCCCAGTACTGACTACTGTGTGTGTGTGTTTCTGTGTAAGCAATGGAGACAATAGTAAATGGCTATAAAGCTGTTTGGAAAATAAATTTTTGAGGCCTGTAGAGGGCAGTATTTTCCCCATTAGCAACACTTTACAAGTCTGTGTGACACCATGAAGTATAGAAGCAACTTCAGACCATACTGAGCCCAGCAAGCATCGTGGCGCATAGCGTAATTTCATAATACTATAGTACAACTACTTAGATAGGCAGGGTTCTAATCTTAACACTGGCAACTGTGAGTGTTTGTGAGTCAGAAACAAAAAGTCCTGCATAGCTGTATATAAAACATATTTTGTGTCCTGTAGCGGGCAGTATTTTCCCCATCAGCAACACTTTACCTTTACAAGTCTATGTGATGCCATGAAGTATAGAAGTATCTTCAGGCCATACTGAGGCCAGCAAGCATCATGGCATATAGTGTAATTGCATAGTACTATAGTATAACTACTTGGATAGGCAGGGTTCTAATCTCAACACTGGCAACTGTATGTGTGTGTTTGTGAATCAGAGACAATCAGTCCTTTATAGCTGTATATAAAACATACTTTGTGTCCTGTAGAGGGCAGTATTTTCCCCTTCAGCAACACTTTACAAGTCTGTGTGATGCCATGAAGTATAGAAGCAATTTCAGACCAGGCTTATCCCAGCAAGCATTGTGGCACCTTCCGTAACTGTGTAATACTTTAGTACAACTATCTAGATAGGCAGGGTTCTAATCTCAGCACTGGCAACTATGTGTTTGTGTTTGTTTGTGAGTGACTGATAATATGTCCTGCATAGCTGTATGTAAAAAAAAATATTGTGTGTCCTGTGTAGGGCAGTATGTGTTCCATCTGCAACACTTTACAAAGCTGACTGATGTCAAGAAGTATAAAAGCAACTTCAGACCATGCTTAGCTCAGCAAGCATCATGGCGCCTCTCATAACTGTGTAATACTGTAGTACAACTAACTAGATAGGCAGGGTTATAATCTCAGCATTGGCAACTGCATGTGTTTGTGAGTGACTGATAATATGTCCTGCATAGTTGCATATAGAAATTATTCGTCCTGTGTAGGGCAGTATGCATCCCCTTACTTATTAATGTATTTAACATTTGTTGACTGGGATAATCTGACTGGTTATATCCCCATTCTCAGCACAGGCCTGGGGAGAAAAGTTCCAAGATAATATTACACATTGAACATTCAGTAAATGCTACTTTCAAGCAAATTACAGTCATAAGCAATACCAGTGTTTAGTACGTGCAGTACTAATGTAGGATAAAACATTGTACAACACATAACATTATTTGCAATGTTATACATACATAACATTACATTCAGATGTAAGACACATTGACCATCAGTTCTACAATTTACCCTTCCTGAAATGGTGTGGTAGAAAAAAAGTTACAAGTTGTTGAAGGTAAGACATATAAGTAATACAGATATCACTAGTCGGCATTACTGCAAGGATATAACCAATGAGTCATGAACTATTTTGTGAATATGTATTTGAATAGAGCTAGTAAGGGTTCTATAGTTAAGTCAGCTGGTAGTTGGTTCCATTTGTATCCAACAGAGTTGGCAAACAGTCTCCACCTGAGTAGTTGGATTGCTATGCTCAAAGTAGGACTCTAGTGGATGATAGCAGCGTCTAGGTGCTGGTGTAGGGGCTGATAATATTACTAGCGCAGCTGTATGTCCTGGTTGGTGAAGGACTTTATGTGCCACTATTAGCTGTCAGAACTGCAGTAAGCTAGCCTGTTTAAGCCATCCTAGGTGATCTAGGTTGTGACAGTGGTGTGCCCGGTAGGTTGTGCCAGTTGCAGATCTGGCAATGTGACCATAGCAGGATGATATTTTATTAAGATCAGTTTTGTTTAAGTTGCAGAATACAGGTGAGGCATAGAGAAGAGTTGATAGTAGATGGGAATGCCCAATTGCCGTTCTAGCAAGTGGGGTAAGTACAAGTTTGATTCTGTAAAGAGAGCCATGTTTGTTATGAATGGTTTTGATAGTTGGATTGCTATGTGCACCAGGCATCACATTATCAACTATGACACACAGTAGTTTACTTTAGGCTTCCAGGGAGATGATAGTGCCGTTGTTAGCGGTTATGTTGAAAGATGGCCAGGGGGGCCTGTGGAGGGAAGAGGATCAACTTACTTTTGTTGGGGTGTAGGATTAGATGCTGACTGGACAGTCATTTTCCACTGTATTGAATATAGTTTTGTTTAATGTGAGTAGACTAGCTGGTGAGGTATCAGAACATATAAAGATAGAGTCATCCGCATACTGAATGCTGATAGAAACTGGGATGACTGAATGACAGTTGTTGATAAAGATGGTAAACAGTAGTTGTCCTAGTATTGAGCCCTGGGGGATTCCCAATGTGATGGGTGGCCAGGATAATAACTTGTCCTGACATATGACTGCCTGTTGCCTGCCCTGCAGGTAGGATTGATACCAGTGCAGTGCATGGTTGTTTAAGGGGAAGGCCTTCAAGGTATTTATATGCATTGTGTGGTCTACCATATGAAAAGCCTCAGATAGACCTAGAACAAATGCTGGGGATAGTCTGTCATTATTATGGTTGTGGTTAATGATGTTAGAGGATGATATGAAGGCAGAAGTAGTACTGTGGTGTGGCTTAAAGCCATGCTGAAGGCTGGACAACAGCTTGTTCTTTGTGAGAGAATGCATGACCTCTATGTGTACACACCTCTCCATAATTGTAGCTAGAGGTGACAGAATAGCTATGGCTCTACAGTTTGACAGTTAAGTGGAACTGCCACCTTTACGGACAGGTATGACATGGGGGATTTTCCATGTAGTGGGTACAGTATCTTCAGCTATAGCCATGTTAATCAAGATTGAGATGGGGTATGCTATGGCATCAGTGCCCTTTTGCAGATGGTCTGGTGGGAGGAGGTTGCCAGCCAGGGTGGTGGGTCTTAGTTTCTTAAGTGGGACATGAATAAGTTGAGTAGGGACAGGTTGTAAGGTAAAGCATGTTTGGGTATGGATGTGGCTGCATTACAATTAAAGTAATTGGGAGAGTGTTGTCTGGCTAGAAACTGGATAGTCTCTGCGAAGAACCTGTTGAAGATATTAGGACTGTCCACTGGGTATGTCTGTTGGGAAGCTGAGTGGGGTGGAGTTGCATTTTGGCTTGGGTAGAGTTGTTTGTTTATTCCTGCACAGAACCATTGAGGTTTTTTACACTGTTTTTGTACTAGATGGTACTAGTAGTCATTTTTGTCTAAGGCTGTGGATCTTGTGGTGTTATTCCATAGCCGTGCGAATCTGAGTTGAGAAAGCAGGCCTGTTGTACTTTGGTAGGTGGCCCATGCGCTGTGTCTGAAAGTTGTTTTTGGTATCTTTAGAAAGCTATGAGTCAATACTTACCTTGGTTCTAATAGAGCGGCTGGTAACATGTCAAGTAAGAATAGCAAGGAATTTGGTGTTATAGTCTGCCACTGCTTCACTTACGGTGAGACTGTTTTGTACTGACCAGTTGCATGGCTAAAGTTAAACTTGATACTTGGTGAGAATAATATCAGTGCTGTTTCTTAATGTTCTACAGGTGGGTTGGTAGGAGCAGTCTACTGTGAGTGTGATCACATAGGTGAGACAGTGGTCACGTAGGTCATCAGACAAAGTGGCCAATGTATAGTATTGGAGATGGGTATTGATTAGTATCCAGGCTAGGGTACTTACCTTGTTATTGTGTTTCCCTGTCCTGGTGGTGGAGCTCATGATTTCACTATATCCCTACAGGTTTATGTGGTTGGTGGGGGTTCCACAAGAGCAAGTGTTCCAATCAATGTTAAAACCCCCAAGAACAATTGTTTCATGGGGGTAGTTATTGCATAACCTATATAAGAGGTATGCTAAGGTGTCGGTGTACCTTCCTGGGGGAATATAGACACACACAATGTTCTTATTTTTGTTATTATTAATCTGTAGTTGTGAGATAAGAATGCAACATTCTGCATCTTATCTGAAACACTTCCAAAGTCTGTGTGCTGTCATGACATATAGAAGCAAATTCAGACCATACTGACCCCAGCAAGCATTGTGGCGGATAGTGTAATGGCATAATACTATAATACAACTACATAGATAGGCAGGGTTCTAATCTCAGCACTGCCAACTGTGTGTGTTTCTCAGAAAGAGACAAGAGCATGTGTCTATATGGTTGTGTTGACAATAACATTTTTGCTGGCAACGGAGGGCACTATGGTACCCATACCTGCTGTGTACTGGGCTGTGTGCTGACACCCAGTTTGTGAGCTATGTCAGACCATGAGTATCTGTTTAATACTGTACTATAGATAACTAGGTAGTTAGGGTCCAACACCCATTACTGGCAACTGTGTGTGTGTGTGTGTGTGTGTGTGTGTGTGTGTGTGTGTGTGTGTGTGTGTGTGTGTGTGTGTGTGTGTGTGTGTGTGTGTGATATGATGTGTGTCACCCTGTGAAATGTCCAGGCTTGTGGGAGTAATACATGACTGCAATTGCCATTCCCGGTGGGCCATGTCAGTATGCAGAGGGGCTGACACAACATTACTTGTTGTAAAATGTACTGGGATGCATGGCATGCAGTCCAGTTATGTACAACATGTCTTGTGTCTGTAGCTGCGTACCACAGTACTTAGTTCACAGTCAATAACATGGATGAGTTGGAGAATGACCTGCTGACAGTACTCTAAAACCTGTTCCACATGTATGGCCCAGCTGGTGGTAATACACAACACTGAGGTGACATGTCTGACAGCTACCTGTTTGTGAAAAAGAGTCAGCACGGCAGGTCACAGCGTCTGTCTACAGTGCTCATCACACACTCCTACATGCATACAAACCTGGTAAACTTACATATCATGCTGTAACCTTGATAGAAAACAGGCAGTTTATGTGCAGTCTGCAGCACTCAACATTGGTACTGTCCACAGGCCACAGCCTGCAGACACACGAACACTTGGAACACAAACCGGATACAGCATGTTAGACTACATTCAGGCACTGGCACTGACAGCAATATTGTATCATGGCTACTAAGGTACATACACCACTGTGTGTACCCATAACAAATGCAAGCAGACAGCAATGCTAAGTAACCTATATATCTATGAATTATGACATACACCATGTGCATCAGACCCATATAAGCCTGTCCCTACATTGATGGTATGTATGACATGGATGTGGCACAGGTATCATCACATGCACAGGGTGTGCTATTCGTGTGCCAGAGACCTAAGCTGTGCCATACAGGTGACATCCATGTGTGTGTGTTTGCACAGGTGATATAACAAATGTGGCTGTGTACAGGTGGTGTATGTGTGTGTGGAGGTGACTTGCTGTGACAAACAGTTGCATGTGGGTATGCATGCACACAAGCACACCATGTGGCTGCCCTACATAGGGGTATGTTGGACAGATATGGACTGTACAAGGCAGGTTGTCCAGGTCAGCACCTCTGGCCATGAACATGTGATCTGCTACTGCCAGGGGTCTCACTGGCACCACCAGGCTCATGGCCATTGGCAGTACTGCTTCCTGATGTTGACTGATGTCTGTTAGCTCTGCATCCCTGATGGGACTGGCTGGGGCAATGACCCCAACTATTTCTTTTGAAATTTGCAGCACTCCATTCTAACAGAGTAAACACTATTCACACTTTGGTACATTTAGTTCTTACTAGCAATATTTCTTTGTTAATAATAAGATCTAAAGACAAATTAAGGGAGTAGCTATGGGTTCGAAACTTAGGTTCATAGGTTCATAGGTAGGTACTAGGCTATTGGCCCTGGGGCCTATACAAGCCCAGCCAAAAAGGTACCCTGGCTTTTGCCACCCAAGAAAATTATTTTCCTGTGCCACTGTTGAGCAGAGCCACAGAGGTAATCCCCAGGGTGAATTTCCTATTTCCCATCCAATCATCAAGATTTTTCTTGAAGAGTGCTAATGAGGAGCTTTGTTTGATATAGATAGGTAGTTTATTCCAGAGTATGGGAAGTCTCTCGGACAGGAATCTATCTCTCCAGCATGTTCTGTTTATTGTGGTGACAAGGTTAAGGTCCCTAGAGCGTGTGGCTCGGAGGGATTGGGATTTCTTTAAGTGGAGCATGTCCAACAGCTCTGGGTTTGACATAGCTTTGTATGTTAGGCAGAGATCACCTCTGAGTAGGCGATATGCGACGGAGTAAAGCTGGAGTTTTTTGAGATGGTCTGTGTAGGGCATCTGTTTGAGGCTGGTAATCCTCTTTGTGAGGTATTTATGCGGCCTTTCCAGTTGTTGTAGATGTCTTGTGAGGTACATACCAAAAGGGGCATTGCACTCTATAATGGGTCTAATGAGTGATGAGTAGAGGGGAACAATGACCTCTTTTTTTCTGGATGAGAAACCTTTTGTGATGAGGTGTGCCATGTAGAAAGATTTCCTGACTACTGTGGAGATGTGATTATCAAAGGAGAGACTACTGTCCATCTCTGTCCCAAGGTCTCTTATCACACTTTCGGTGTTAAGTATACTACCACCTATGTTGTAGTTCATGGGTACAGAGTTTTTACCAAAGGGGATGACAATGCAGTTTTTGGCATTGAGCTTGAGGCCATGGCTTTGACACCAGGCATCTGTCTCCATGAGGCCCTTTTGTAGGATGTCCACATCGTTAGGAGTTTTGATTATGGCTCCTAGTTTGCAGTCATCTGCGAACTTTGTTAGCCAAAGACCTTATGTGTTAGCCTGTACTTCAGAGAAGTAGATACCAAACAGGAGAGGACCCAGGACTGAACCCTGTGGTACTCCACTTGTCACTGGTCTGAAGTCGGATTTGGAGTCTGCTACTTTCACAATGTGGGTTCTGTCAGTGAGCCATTTGGCAACCCATCTTGTGACATAGGGATTTATACCTAGTTTAGTGAGTTTATCTATAATTCCAGAGTGGGGGATGGTGTCAAAAGCCTTGGCAAGATCTAGATAGGCTGTGTTTACCACCTTACCCTTGTCTACAGCTTTGGTGACTGCTTCAAAGATTTAGGAGACATGATCTGCCTTTTACAAACCCGAACTGGGTGTGGTCCAGAGTTTGGAGATTACCAATGTCTTTGTTTATAAGTTCCATGATGATACGTTCCATGGCCTTGCAGATCAGGCTTGTCAGGCTAATGGGGCGGTAGTTCCTAGGGTCTGTGGTGGCTCCCCCCTTGTGGAGTTGGATAACTGTTGCTGTGTGCCATTCAGTAGGCACAAAGCCTGAGGTGAGGTTATGATTGAACATGGTACTTAGGTGGGGTGCCAGTTCATTCTGTAATTCATGTAGAACGCAGCCTGGGATGCTGTCTGGTCCCATGGATGCTGTGTTCTTGGTTTTGGAGAGTGTGGTTTTTACCTGTGCAGCCATGATTACAGGAACTTTGCATTCTTCCGGTATAGAGATGGACTCTTTAGGGGGTGAGAGGGGAGTAAAGTTAGCACTGAACCTATCTGCCAGGATGTTGGCAATATCAGTTGGGTCTGTATATTTAATGCCATTGTGCTGTAACTCAGAGCAGATCTGAGTACTGCCATTGATATTCTTGACATAACTATAGAATGCTTTGTGGTTGTCTTTAGAATCAGTGGCGATTTTGTTTTCATAACTAGCTTTGGAGGATTTTATCAGGGATCGCAGCTTCTTACTGAGGCTGACCAGGGAGCTTCTCCACTCATGGGATTTTACTCCATTTTGCAACAGTTTCTTCCTTCTGTTGTACAGTTTGTTTATGGCAGGGGACCACCAGATCGGCTTCCTTTTTTTTGAGGATAGCATCTTGGTTTTGTTTGGGATAGCACGATCCATGCACTCATGTAAGTGCTTAAAAAGTGCAATTATGTAAGATTCAGTAGTCATAATTGTATTGTCCATCTGCATGGGTGTCATGAAGTTCACCACTTCTGTCTTAAGAAGCATGAAGTTGGCTTTGGAGAAAATTTTTGCCATGGTTTCCTTAATGAGGGGTGGGGGCAGGATGTGGATATCTAGGGTAATTAGCTTATGGTCGGATCGGACCAGTGAGGCATTGACTTCAGGTGTGGAACACCAGTCACTCATGTTGGTAATGACTAGATCTAGGATATTGTTGCCCCTAGTGGGGGTGTGGATAAGTTGATCCAGGGCAGTGGAGTTTATGAATTCCAGAAAGCGTTGAGCAAAGGAGTTGGTACATGAGTAGTTTTCCCAGTTAATGTGGGGTAGTTGAAATTGCACATTATTAGGGTGTTTGGTTGAACCCTAATATTTTCCAGTACATTGAGAAAAGAGAAGTGGGAATCCTGGGGCATGGTGGGTGATCTGTAGCAAGCTACAATTTTGATTGTGGTTTTGATCAAAGTTAGTTGCACTTGGATAACCTCGACTGCATTATGCTGAGCAACTATCCTGGAGGTGTGGATATCCTTAATGAATATGAACACACCTCCGCTTTGGTGTTCCGGTCTAGGTTACATGGCCAAAAAGTGTTGTTTGAGTTATAGCCTGGTAGTGCAGGGGTGCTCTCTGGAGCTTTGAACCAGGTCTCAGTCACTGCACAGATATCGATGTTCTCCATTTTAAGGAGTGCCGCAAATGAGTGCATTTTGAGATTTAGACTTCTAGCATTGAGTAGCATCACCCTCAGTTTTTGCTTGCCTGTTCCTGTTACAGTGGTGAATTTGTCATTTGAACCATGCCTAAAAAAGGCACTATAGGGGCGGCAAGAACCTTAGCCAGTATCCAGAATCTCAGGGGTGACAAGTGCAGACCATCTCTGGCAAAGCATCGTGGTCTGTTGACCATGTCATCCCAGGCAGACAGATACTGGATCCCTTTAGAATGGCAGCAGAAGCTTAGCCAATTGTTGAAGTGAATCATTTTGTACTTGTACTGCGGCATCATTCTGGGTGATGGCAGAATGCTACTCAGGGCTAGGGTCATACCTGTCTGGGCTACAAGATCAGAGAGCTCTTCCATGTCGCTTTTCATGTAGTCCAAGGAGGTACATATCAGGTCATTCACACCAATATGGACAATGGCAGAGTCATATTTGTACTTGTTGTGGAGTGACCTGAGTGCGTGGGTTATGTGGTGGATCCTGGCACCTGACAGGCTGCTGACAGTAACCTTCTCCTTGTTTAGCCTGGTGAGTGGGACATCAGTGTACCTGACTATAGAGTCACCTATGACTAGTGTGTTGGGTACATTGTTTTGCCTTATTGGCTGTGGTTGAGTGGCACACTGAGTCTGTGGGCTATGTGTCATTTGGGTTGTGTTGGGGGATGGAGGTTGCTTGCATTTCTGCTTTGGAGGTCTCTGTTGCTTAGAGATATTATTATTGAGAGCCTCTGTGAATGTTTTTGTGTTACTATGTGTGGATTTTGGTGGTATAGATTTAGTGAGACTTTGTGATGAGTGTGGTGTGGTGCAAGTGTTTACCTTCTCCTCTTGACTGTCAAGTTCAGTCTTGATTGGAGAGAGCTTTACCTCCAGTTTGGCTAGATAAGTGCATCTCTCACAGGTTGTAGTGTTGGGTGGTAGGAGGAGAGGGTTGTCCGTGTACATGAAGCAATTTCTACATTGCCCCAAAATGCCCAGATTCATCAGATAAACAGGAGAGAACACTGGGAGCTGACCCTTGGACATGCCTGAATAAAAAAACTATTTTCCTCTAGATAAGTGAGGAAAGTGAGTACAAGAGCTGTTTTTCTCTAAGCAAGTGAGGAAAGTAAGTACCAAAACTGTTTTCCTCTAGGTAATGAGGAAGGTTGAGTGCTGTAGTAATTAGTAGGTTATTTAGTGCTTACAAGTTCTGAACAAGTGCTGATCACAAATAAGCAAATTCAAGTGCTAAAACTAAGAATCTATATCTGGACTAAACTAGTTACAAGAAAGGGAGAAAACAAGAGCAAATGCAGGCTTTTAAATCAGAAAGTTGAGAGAGATGGAAAACCTGCCCAAATGGCCAATAACTACAATTTCTGGGCCAGAACCACTCCTTATGTGGTAGATAGGTTACCTAGTGCTTACCACTCCCACTGATAAGCTAGAAGGCTTCCCTCCAACACAGAAAGCTTGGGGGGGGGCACTCAGAAGCTTACATACAGTCCTGAATACAGCAAATCTGAATCTGGGCTACACTAGTTACAGGAAAGGTATCTTTATATATGTGTATATATATATATATATATATATATATATATATATATATATATATATATATATATATATATATATATATATATATATATATATATATATATATATATATATATATATATATATATACAGTAAAGTAGCTAAAACAGCAGTAAAAACAATTCAAATGCAGTGCAAGCTAGCACACGAGTATGTAGCAATGTTAGACCAAACAGTTTAAAAAAATGCAATTAAATTAAAAATGACTAAAAACAAGTGCAGAAGGAGTCTATTAGGTAGAATGAGGTAAAGAGATGGGACTGTGGGGAGTGTCCCAGATCAAATCTACAGTGGAGGTGGGCAACTGCAAAAGCCTCCAAATTTAAACAACAAGACAGGAATAGGGAGGGTGGGTAAGGGAAACCAACACCTTCAGCAGAGATCTGAAAAGCTATACAGTGAAGCAAAAATAACAGTGCACAACTCTGAAGTCAACCAGCAATGATATAAAATTAGTCAAGCAACAATTACCAGTACACAACTCTGAAGTGCCAGAAAAATATACTCAGCTCTGTATATCTCCAGATAGTTTGAAGAGCACTCTGTCAGGACAAAGGAAGGCTCCAGCAATGCTCCCTCTTTTGCTAATTTAGTTCTTAGCGCATGGGAACTTGAACATTTCTCTTTTCTTCTAGGTTTTCAACACATCATTATGTATCGCCGTTACATTGATGACATATTTTTTTGCCTGGAAAGGTACTAAGACAGATGTTGACAATTTTGTATGCTCCATTAAAGACAGTACTGGCTTTCTTAATTTTGTTGTCTCAGGTTGTGGCAAATCCATTAACTTTTTGGACACTGAAATTGTTTCTCCTCCTTGGTGTGTCTTTCGGCTTTTCCCGGTTAGGGGTCGCCACAGCGGAACTCCGGTCCGCTAATGATTGGTAGTTGATTTTTACATGCCGAGTTACCAGCCCTGACACACAACCTTCAACAAAGGTATGCCTATTCACACATGTCTCCATGCAGAAGACGCTCTAGCTGAGAATCGAACTGGACAGAGTCTTACTGTGAGGTGACAACGCTACCGCAGCACCACCACCGCGGTTCTAATGGAACATTATTCTCTACTGTTTACAGAAAGTCAACATATAGAAATAACTTTCTGGATTTTTCTAGTCAGCATCCTTTTTATATGAAAAACAACTTATTTAAAGGACAGTTCATTTGTTTATCCCGACTTATTAGTCATAATGAAGAATTTTTAGCACAGTGTTTTTTAATTTAAAAGATTTTTTTGCTTAGGACCTATCCTCTACAGTTAATTGACAATCTGTTTCATGACATTTCTTCAGCTAGGTATTCTAAATACCTTCCTATTTTAAAATGTGGCTTTCAACCCACTGTTTCAGAACCTTCAAACTCGGACAGAACTCTTAGTTTTCCGATTCCTATATGCAGAGACATGTCGGGTATTAGAGAAATTATTTCTAAGAACTGGGATATCATTTCAGAAGCTGCTCAGATAGGCATGTCTCTAGGAGTTTCCCCGAATTTTACTTTCAAAAGAACAAAGACTGTTCATATGTATTTAGAAAACAGCGACTCTCCTTTTTTGTGCTATACACATTCCATCTCTTCTTTTAGCAATGGTATATTTTGTTGTAACAAGTGTGTAGTTTGTCCATTAATTTTTACTGGTAAAAAGTATGTTTTTCCACATTAACTACATTATGACTAGCATTCCTCTTTTGTAGTATACGTTGATGTTTGTGTTTCCTGAAATTCGTTCTACATAGGCAAAACCATGTGCAGACTGACAATATTAAAAGACAGATAGATTCCTTCTTTGGAGACTGTAACTCATACCTTGAATTAAAAGATCTCAAGCAGCAATTGCTTTTGAATGCAGAGGCTAATCCTGGCCTCAATGAAAACATTAATATTAAGTGTGCTCTTCACTGCCATCATTAAGACACTCCTTATTTATGTTCTATATGACAACTATTGTACTGCTGTCACTACACATCACTTTACATATTCATTGGAGCATTTGAATTGTTTATATATAGCTTATTGGCTGCTGTTTGCATTTTGTTTTATGTTTTTATATGTATACTGATCTCTATTAAAGTTCCCTGTATTCTGAATGAAAACACCCAATAACTGTCCAGTGTCTCTGTGTTTTTTCCAGTCATAGAAGTTTAGCTTTATATATATATATATATATATATATATATATATATATTCTTTTTTTTCTTTGTTTGTTTGTTTGTTTTTGTTTTTAATCTGCATTTGCTCTGTGTTTGGCAGTGTGCAAATACTATTCACTAGCTAAGGGGAAAAATTGAAAAATTTAGTTTAGGCTGCCTTATGTGGGGCCAACACATCTGGCACTGGTGTGTTTTCCTCAGTACTTTAGACAATACAGGTTGGAGAAATTCCACCCCCACACCTAACTTTGTGGCACAAGGTGTAAATGCATTGATTTTAGATAAAAAGCACAGCTGATTAAAGGTTCAAACCCAACTGCAAGATACATTTACAAAGGGTGTAAGAAGCCCATTTCTCACATTGTGATTAGGCCTGAATACTAAAGAAAAATTATAATTTTAAACCTCAAATTATCAGTAATCCTTGCATAAGTAAACATTTCTATTTAGTATATATCATTAACATTTCACATATAACCTCAAGCTAATGTGTGTCCAATTTCCTATGCATGAAAATAATATTTAATATAAAATTCACTTGCATATGCATGATGGCCACAGCACTTTTCTTATAATCATAATGAGTCTTCACATATCCCAATTTTTAATTTCTCCAAGTATTTTGGGTTTCTAATACCATGATGGGAATGTACCCCATTCCTAAGTCAAAGTATGATTAAAGTTCATGAAATTAGTATTGTTTCAATATTTGATGTCAGCTAAAAGTGCTCTTCGCAGCACCCGCAATGTGCCCAATAATGACTCCTTCTGCAATTTGTAGAGGGTTACATGGATTGGTAACATGTCTAAATATAATTGTATATTATTTTTATAAGACCCATTGCTCCTACTACTATTGGAACTGTCTGGGCATCTTTCTTCCATATTGCTCTTGTTTCTGCCTACAGATCCTGATATTTTACGACTTTGACTTTATGTATGCCAGACACTGTAGTCACAGGGTGTGGCAGTTTCAATGATCAATGCTACTTTTGCCTTCTTTTCTTGGATCATTATATCCAGTTTTCTCCCAACTATGTATGTAAGACAGTTATGTATTTTGAAGTATGTAAGCAACATACTCCAACCTGTATTACTCAGCTCATTCAACCACATACATACAAGCCTCTCTAAAGCGCATCTCCATTCATTCTGAAATTAGTATATATCGAATTTCCTTGCTTGAAAAGTAGTTCTCCTGAGGCAATGTCATTAATAAGTTGAGTTTCAATTTTTCATAGTTTAATACCATGGTTTCGATTCCCAGCTGGTATAATATTATTTTAACATTTTGTAAGCCCCAGGATCACAGTATATCACAATTCATCCTCATTTCCCTTCCAAACTGCAAGGATTAAAAGCCATGGCATTAAGCATTCCATTGTTAATCACTGGGACTTGTGTCAATAGGTTGAGTATCACACATGGCAAAGTTCAGTGCCATATTTCACACCTTTACTGCTATGTGATGTAAGTAGTGCCAATGTGTCTGCCAAGGAATCCATCTGCTTTCAATATCACAAATGCAATTGGCAAGGCTGTATACCTTTGCACAATACTAGTTATACATGAAATCTGAACCAGGCCCCAATTCTGACAGATTTTGTTACGCTTGACTTTTGCAGACATGGCTGGCAAGGGAGAGAATGGTATTAAATTTAGAGCACAAAGGTGGAGTATTGAGGAGTCCAGGATATTTGTGGCATTCCTCATCAAATAATACAGCTGTAGGCTGCTGCAGGGGGATTATACCAGGTCTTGGTATAAGTCTGAGTCTTGAAATAGCTTAGCCAAGGGCATCTCCAGTGCAACTGGCATTCCACGCCCTTTGGAACAAAGTCATTACCATGATAATTTGAACTTAAGAAGTACAGGCAGGACCTCACAAGCTGATGAAATAGTGAATTTAGGACTGCAAACATCCCTCAGTCTACTAACCCATAACCTGTTTATGATATGGCAGTAATCATCTATTCAGCCAGAGAAGGTACTTATTATGTTTTCATATATATGTATTTTCTTTCTGTACTGTACATATGTAGAGGAAATAGTTGCAAAATGCAATTTAAGTGAAATTAAATTTCTGCTATCCTACAGATCTGTGCTTCTGGGTGAAATGGATTAAAGATTTTTAAGAAATCAAATACTGTTTTCATGAGATGCAATCCAGGGATAGCATGCATGATTTTTAAGGATAATTTCCAACCTGCTATTACTGTGATTTTATTATATTTTTGTGCATTTATACATGTAAAATTAAAATGATTCTAGTTGCAGAACAATATTATAAGCAGGAAATATGAAAAATGCAGGTTGTAGTGAATGAATGCTCTGGCCTAAAATAACCAAATTGCAAGAGAATTCCACATTTGTCCAATACTCATACATGCCAAATTTATAACCTTCTAGCATTTTGTTACTGAAAAATAGAAATTCAATGTTCCAGATAAATGATTATGATATTGAATGTACAGTGCATTCAAATAGTGACCTCATGCTAAAGTCTGCAGCTTACAGCTGCATAACTCCTTCTCTTAATCTGCACTGCCCTAGCCATCTTCAATCCCTTCCCCAACCATCTTCAAGTGCAATCTGGACCAATCAATGGGAAATCATAAATCCGCTGCTGGGGTGGTGCCCATGTCCCTTATGGACAGAGGTAATCTGTAAAAATTGTTAAAAGCCAAATTACTGACCCTTGTTATCTTTCTCCTAGGCATAGAAAATTGGGTAAAAGCTGGGTAAAATGGCTAGGCTTGTAAGGCTCTTGAGCCGTTAGCCAAGTAATCGCCTATGAAACTATGAACCTATGATTAATGACTTGATACTGTAATTGTGTAACTTATTGCCGTTATTTGCTACCAGACATACAGTACACAGATGTACCTACTACCTAGGTCAAGTCTTCAACTCCTAAGTGTACAGTTGCATTGCTAGAATGATATAAGGCAAAATCTCACACATGATAACATTATAAATGTGCACATTATTCTGTACATTCATACATTTGTGCCTGCTATTGTGTTCTAATGTAATATGCTCAACTACACTGGAACCCTGTGATTAATCTAACAGTACTAAACATCAACCATGAACAGCCACAGGCTGAATCCACAGTGAATGTATAAAACCTACATCCTTTAAGGTATTCATTTTTATTAGCTTGCAATGCCTTGGCCTTGAGTCAGCAACTGAGTCTGGTCTCTCCTTTTGTCAAAAATGTCATTTAAAGTGAAATTCAATTTCTGCCACCCTACAGATCTGTGAAAAGGATTAAAGATTAATTTACCAACACCAAGCTGCAAACCCCTTTTCAAACATTGTTCTTCCACTCATCCTAACTCTTACATTACCTACTGGGACTGATATTCAAGCAACTGAGTACAGGCCCTCCTTCTTACAACATTCCTGTTCAGAAACAGAGATGCTTACAGGTTTAGGCAATCCAGGCATATTTTTTTCTGACCAAGTTTCTTCTGAAGCTGCAGTTGTAAGTGCAATGTACATATACAGTTAATTATGCATGTAGTTAGAAATGGCAGAACGAGGCTGAGAAGACATGATGTCCATCCATCAGTAGCTTTACTCAACTGAGCACTGAGATACTCATTTCAATTCACAAAAGGCACATGGGTAACACACACACCTTTTTGGTGATACCTTCATAAGTTGATGAGCACTTCATTATACACTTGTACAAATGCTAAATCTCCCATACTTTAAAATAAAATCTGTAATAATTGTAACTTTTAATTTTAAATGCGAGTACTTATATACTATGATTATACTTGCCTCACATGAAATAAAATAATGTAGAATGATTAAAGCTCAAACTTTCAATATGAAACATGTGAAAATACATTTTTTCATCTTCGCAGTCCATTTTGACTTTTACAGTATACAAGGCAAAAGTGTCTTCTTGACCAGTCCCCAATATCTTGAATAGTATCTAGATGAAAGCTAATGTTTTCTCATGGACTTACCTTGAACAACATCTTGTGCTGGAAGAGCATTAGAGGTAGCATCTTGAACTTCACTCTCTTGATGTTGAATCTCTAGAGCAACGGAAGAATCATTCTCTCTCAAAGAAAGAGTGGTAGCACTGATTAATAGTTGAACAATGTCCATTTTAGATACCACTTGAGAAGTAAACCTATTTCTTGTGGATTTCTGTATGTCAGAACCTTTCAAATAGTAAAACCTATCATGTTCTACCTGGCAATGGTAAAAACCTTTTTGTGCATGAGTTCCAGTAATAAATAAATTTCTTTACTCTTACGTTTTCCTTTTTTAGCGATTTTGACAAATTCATCTCTGATTTCATATAATGCAACTTTTGTCTTAATTGCCTTTCTGTTAATACATACTATTTCTCTGAGTTTTGTGAATAAGAATTGAACAATTTAACTTTGACATCTACCCATTAATGACTGTGTTGGGAAAAGGTTCACAGACTGAGGATGCAAACCTTTATGTTCCAGTATAAAAAGACAGCAATCTAAACTCTCATAACATTAATATTTCCCATTATGTTCTTAACTATTTGGAACATTCTGTCTATATACCACTTACTGTGCTTAGATCAATAACTATAGGTAGTATATTTACTTTCCCATTATTTAACAAAAGTATGACATTTCTGGCACAAACTGTAGTTAATTGTTGGCATTTCTTCTTGTGAAATGCAGTATAGCTGTGCAAATAAAGTTACCATAACAGTGTATATTCAGGTAGAACACTGTTTTTGCAGCAGTAAGTTATACGGGAAGTATCCTGTCAAGGATTTGCACCTCACTCCAACTTCCAAAGATTTAGGGCACTTTCTATACTCCCTAGCCACTGTCGTGCATGAAGGAAGAAAGATAAACTCAGCAGCTAGGATGCCAAAACTTTGGAGGTTTCTTGCCTCAGAAGAAGAAGGCTCAAGCCCTGACAAATAGGATATACAGCAATAAAAATCTATTTCTCTAGCATAAAAATATTAGCAATAGGGGATGGGGTGAGGGACCAGCTACTGCAGCAGTAATCTATGTAAACATAAATAAAAAAACACTCTTTGGACCAAACATATTGGTAATAAATATTTAATTTGTACCAAACATACTGGTAGCTGCTCTTTAATTTGATTTTTGTGTTTTATCTATTCAAATATCTATTTTTGTCATTTTCCTACAGACACACACACACACATCTGTACTGTGTTTACCACTGGATCACCACTTTAGTAGCTTCATCTTATATGGTATAAGTACCAGAACTTAGACAGCATGCTATGAGACAGAATGGATAGAATCCAAGAGCCCTAAGAAATAGTCCTAGGAAGCCTGCACTGACCTCCAAAAAGAGTCTAACTCGTAGTGCATCACAAAGATATATGTAAAACCGAAAGTTATTGTTTCTATAAAATTTTCTAGAGACCACTCCTTTCCAGCAAGTCACAAAAGTAGCCAATAACTCTGGAAGAGCAGGCCTGCCTTTGCCTGGAAATGACTACATAATGTGAGAATAATGGCAGGCAATAGTGTGGGACCAGATTATATATTGTCTGCTTAGATATTTCTTGTTACTCTTCTTATCTTCATAGGAGACAAATAGCTGATTACCACTCCTGACGTTTTTGGTGCTGTTAATGGAAATAAAGCACCTGGAGATAAACAACCTAGGCACATAAAAACCGAGCAGACATTAGGCATATCTTAAGAATCTGTTCACAAAATAACAATATCCTTGAAACAAATAAGATAGGGATGCCTCACCATAAAATATTGTAACTCAGATACTATTATAGCAAAAGTCAGAGCCATAAGAAACTCTGTTTCTTAAGACAGGGACTTCCAAACAGCCCAATGAGTAGATTCCAAGTAAAGAGTGTAATATTTACAAGGACAAGTAAAGATTCCATGAGGAAATCATCAGTGTTCAAGGTAGGTATGAATGTGAAACTTCTTTTTATCAACTGCTAAAGCTGAGGAAGGTTGGGGGGGATCTCAGGACAAGCAAATATCGCTGAGAGTTACATTTTTGGTAGATGAGAAAGGCAGGCCAAAGAACCAACATAAATACTGTAGAACCAGCGGAACCTAGCCTTAAAAGAATCTGGTTCTAAGAGTGGCATCATCTGGAAAATCTTCTCCACATACAAATCTATGACTTTATAGTAGTATGTTAGTTTGCTTCCTTTAATATCTGCCTTATGTCCTCAACAACGGTGCCTAAAAAGTCTCAAGACTGCATCATTCAGGCAGTCATCTGAAGAAATTTAGAAATGAGTGAATCAAACAACCCCATCTTATGTAAGTAAGCCCATGTTAAAAGGAAATTTGAGGCAATTACCCCTGACTCTTCAAAAGAAGGAATCACCACTGTAGCTTGCCCTAAAAGGGAGGCAATACAATGATTTTTGGAGAGCTCTTCTGAAATTTTCTAGAACCATGGTTGTTAGAGAAGGAACATTCTCATCCATTAGAATGAAAGAACATCAGAATTCCAGGCTGGGATAAAGAAACCTGATACATGATTTCTTTAGCATCTGTCACAGCTGGAGGCAAACAGATGTACTTGAAACTCTTCTCATAGATAGACCTATTCCTGTAAGATCAGCAAGATCAAATTATCTTCCTGAGGACTGTCGTGGTCCTGCTTAGCTTGTCTGCAGCAATGCTTTGCTCTGACTGAATGTAAAAAGAGTAAAGGAAGAAAGATCTGATTACCCACTCCCCACACCCACACAGTGAATATAAACCATTTTAATAGATTCGTCATCTCTCAACATTTAAGTACTGTTAAAACATCTTGCTAACTCTACAGGTCCTGGACGTCCCTTCTCTTGGACACAGTTCTCAAATAAAGCCTGATTTATGTGGGCTAACAGACCGTTTAGGGACTAGAAATCAATTGTTGAATTTGTCACAAATGAAGTACGGCCAAAGACACTTGAGAACAGTCGAGGCTAAGAAATCAAGAATTTTAAGGTTTTTACATTGAAATACCAGAAATTGATAGGAAAATCCCAGAAGTTGCTTCTATAGCATTCTATTTGTCCTGAGGAAGTAAAACTACAAGAAAACATATACTTAGAGAACATGCTGGTACAGAGCTCTCTAAGTTCATCTGAAATCCCAGGTTGATAAATACATTTTTTTCTCTAAAACAAGATTTTTAACAACTTGTGAAAAAGTCTGTAAGAATAGGGCAGTCATCAAAATATTGAAATGACTGCTCTGTCCTCTCTATATAAGGCTATAACAGGATGCAGGTCCTTTCAGACACTTTAGAGGTGGTCCATGAAAGGGTAAGATAGGAACTTGAAACAATAAATCAAACACAGGAAAGGATAATAATAGTCTGGTACCTTTGGACTGTGACCCTATAAAAAATAAATAAAAGAAATCAAGGCCTAAGTTAAGTCTGCAGGATTCATCTTTTTTGGGTTTCTGAAGGTGTTACAACAGATCTGGGGACACAGGTTGACAGCAACCTCTCCATCGACCACCACATTGCCACTGTGGTCAGAAAGTCCTTCTATGTGGCACATCTCATTACCAAGGGTTTTGCATCCAGGAAGAAAGTATACCTCACTAGACACCTGCAACAGCTGGAGAGGCCACAAAAGTACCTCATGAAGTGGATCCTAGGCCTTGAACATGTCATACAGAGACAGACTCAAAAAACTACAGCTATTCTCCGTCTTATATCATCTACTAAGAGGCGATCTCTGCTTGACTTACAAAGCCATGTCTGACTCAGCTCTGTTAGAAATGCTGCATCTAAAGAAATCCCAATCCCTCCACACCACATGCTCCAGAGACCTCAACCTCATTACCACAATCAACAAAACATGCTGGTGGGACAGGTTCATAACCCAGAGACTGCCCATGCTCTGGAATAGACTTCCCATACATGTCAAGTAGAGCACCTCACTGGCCTTCTTCAAGAGAAATCTTGATGAGTGGATGGGAAATAGAAAGTTCACCCCGGGGCTCACTTCAGTGGCTCTACTTGATAGAGGCACTGGGAACTATGCCAGGGCACTTTTATGGGCTAGGCTTGTAAAGGCTCCAGAGGCATTAGCCTACTACACACCTATCAATCTATGAACCTATGAACCCCTTATCTAGGGAAGTATACAGAATCTCAGCTATGAGATCCACTAGAAGATTCTGAAAATGAAGATAAGCAATTGTTGACACTACTGCCCCAAAAACTTTGAATTTGTTGGTGTGAGTCACTTATATCATTTATCAGATTTACAGGTGACATAAAGACTGATAGGTAAAACGCTGGCTGTAAAAAAGTACATCCTTACAAACTGGAAATACTGGAGGAACAGCCTAAACATGTCATAATACCTTCATCACAACTGTGGTACTTTTATAGACATATATATATATATATATATATATATATATATATATATATATATATATATTTAGATATAGATATATGTGTGTGTGTGTATGTATGTATATATATATATATATATATATATATATATATATATATATATGTTTGAAAGCCTTGGCTAACTACTCACAAATCCAGCCAAATGGAAGACTCCTGATAGGAAGTGGCTGGTAGGATTTTTCCTTTCTCAGGAAGAAACTTCTTAGAGTGGATTGTCAAGGAGAATCTCCAGTATCTTCCCTGATGCTGGCAATAGTGGTTCTCTCTAACCTAGAGAAATAACACTGGATAGCAGAAGAGGAAATGCCTGACACCTCAGTCTTTAGTGGCACCCAAAAAGGTCACTAGATGCACTGAGAGAAAAAATTAGTTGTCCAAGGAACAACAAATGGTCACAGTAGAGTCAACCATCAACTGCTGAGGCAAATGGAGCCTGAGTCAAGACATAAGTTCCTTCCCCAATTTTTTTCTATACTTTCTGCCCAGGCATGGAACAATCAAAATAGTGGAACCCAGGTACAAGTCCTAGTTGGATAGGTGTCTGGTAAATGAATAATATAATCTAAAGAATCTGCCTTACCTCATGATTTAAATTTAAACTTTTTTGAGGTAAAGAATTATTATGTATTTATTATTTAAACCATGTATGTATGTATGTACCTTTAAAAATATTTGGTTCCTTTTTGAGGGCTAAGGGTATTTAAACAAATGACTTTCAGTTATTTTTATCTACTTGAAAAAGCCCAGCATTTGGCAGGGTGAAAGTACTTGTGCATTGAATTTTACTATAATAAATTAATTTACAGCCATTCTCAGTGTGCCTAGATCGTCTTTTTTTTCTATTTAGATTTATTTATTATTTGTTTTTTTTTTTAAACAGACACAAAACATACTGGCCAGAAACCCTAACAAGTAATACTTTGAAATGTCAGGACATACTAGAACAAGTCTGAAAATGTGGAGACTAAATGGCTGAAAGAGTGGACTTGCATAAACTAAGTCCAAGATGCCATTTCTCAGAATACTCCCTTTTCTATGAGGTATGGCAATCTCGGAGTCAGTATATATAAGTTCAGAGGGGAGGCTTGCCCACTACATTGGAGGGGTGGGGGGTTGCCCCCTGCAATAAAGAAGTTTTAAGGAGACAAGCGACAATTTATTTTTCTCCGGTTTTATCATTCTGCATTTCAAGTGCTGACATTTCAATAGGGAGCCACCATAACAACTTGTTTTTATAGAAATTACTCTTTTTTGCACAAAATAAGTGATAATTAGCCATGGAATTGCCTTCCAGTGTGATGTACCCATTTGTGATTCTGAAACATGCTAGCTCTGTTGAGGAACATCCTCACTATCAGCTAATTTGAATGCTTTCTGAATCACAGTTCATAGGTTAGTACTAGGCTAACTGCCCCTGCGAGCCATTTTAAGCCTAGCCAGTTATCCCTTGTGAGACTCAAACCCTGCACCTTGTGTTTGTAAGACAAACACCTTAGCCATTAAGCCACTGGCTGATCTGCCCACTGCAGAAGTAACCTGCTGCTCATGTTGACAGTGGAATCTCTCCCTCTAGTCACTCTCTCACACACACTTGCACAAACACACACACACACACACACACACACACACACACACACACACACACACACACACACACACACACACACACACACACACACACACAAACACACACACACACCAATCCCTGTATAGCAAGTATCTATTAGGCCCTGGTGGTCTAGTTTATCCCAACTGTGATCCCTTTTACAATGTTAGCGCCATTATGGCAATTTAAAGGGTCATCACTGGTGATCCAATGGTTCCCCCCACTTTCCCATCACTTTTATGAAGTCTGTACTATTATGGTACTTCATTTTAACCCCAGTGTGTAGTAGTTCCCTCTACCCCCATCCTTGTACTACTGTTGATGCCATTATGTAAGATTAAAGTGTGTCTGGTGGTTTCCCTCATCCTTTTTCTGCCATCCTTTTGCCTTAGAGCACTTCATTGAGTATTCACTGGTGTCTAGTGTATCCACCTTCCCCCAATCTACATAGTAATGGAAGTGTCATCACAGCACTTAAAGCATCCCCTGGAGTCCAGTTGTCCCCTCAGTCCTATGGTCCCTGTTGTAATGTTATTGTCATCAGGGTGCTTAAAGCATCCCCTGGTTTCCAGTGGTTCCCCATACCAACTCCCCAATCCCTGTTATAATGCTGATGCCATCATGGCAAGTAAAGTAAGCTCTGATGATCTACTGATTCCCTTCATCCAGTTCCTGCAGTAATATCAGTGCCAGTATAGCGTTTTACAGACACATCCCTGGTGCTCTAGCATATCTCACACTCACAGTCCCAATTTTGCTGTCAGTGCCATTATGGCACTCTAAAAGTAATCCCTCATGTTTAGTTGTTCTCCCCCCCAATCATGCTCATCTTCAGAAGTTGAACATGGCATTTTGACTGCGTTTGCTACAGTGATGTGGTGGGGTTAGCCATGCTGATCTTCATGGCCAGGCACTTTCTCAAACTGCTCAGCCATGTGGATGACTTCTTGGATGTGGTTCCAAGGAGAGAGCACATGACTTATTAGTGTATGTCTATCCCCCCAGACTGCATCATTAGCTTTCATCACAGCCACAGGGCTATCCCTTTGTGGTGCTTTATGTCTTCAAGTTGGAGGACCATGCAATACCGTGTAATGGTGCTTGCTGAATAGCAAAGGATACCGCTGTGTACATGTCATGGTACCTTTATGAATGCAACCTGTGTGTCATCCATAAAAAGTGCTTGACAAGCATATAAGAGATCCTGAAAGAGAAGATTTTACCTCCCGACAAACAGTTGTTACAGTTTGTACCCAGACTGCATAGAGAGCTACAAAGCTCATGTCTAAGTTTTAAAAAATTCTTCTTTTAAACTGTAGCAAACTGCTTGCTACAAATGTAGCAAACAGATGATACAGTTTATGCTCTGCCTGCATAGAGCATTACACCACTTAAGTTTTAGTTAGAAAAAAAAAAAAGAATTTTTTTAGCTTTTAAACTGTAGTAAACTACTTGCTACAATACAGCAAGCAGTTGCTACAGTTTTGATCACACACAGAGCACTACAGTGTTCAGGTTTAACCACAAATTCAATACCAGCTTTTAAAAGCCGGTATTGATTTAAACATAGATTCAGATTGGCTGACCAATCATCCCTCCAACACTTTAAGCCTGGGGCAATTGCCCCTTTTGCCCCACCCTAGCTATGCTACTAGTCCCACTCCCTAGAAACATGTTTTAATAAAAATATACTTTTTTCCTCTTAGAAATGTAATTTTGAGAGGGGAATCCCCACTGGGACTCAGATACTTGTGTCAGCCAACAAAGGCATCTGTTATATTGATAGCAGAGATTAAAAGGGTTAGAGATGCCTTTTGAGTAAAAAATAGTATTTCAAGTAAAACAGTTAAATGACAAGCACTAAATACATAATTCTCAACACCTCTCAACACTGTTATGCACAACAGGTATAATTTTTCTTAGAAAAAATTCAAATACACTAGGAAATTGTCCCTGGGACCCAAGACCACCTGCCAGCCAAAATGGAGCCTGGCACGCAACTAACTGAGCTAAGGTGACTCAGTTAAACATTCTAAGTGAATTTTAAAAATCTGAAGTAATAATTTTAAATGACAATATTCAAAACTGAAATACTAAGCTGAACAATTAAAGTTGTAGTGAACGTTGCTATTTCCATGAGATAATGTAAATATTTACAAGGATCTGCCCTCAGAGAACCATAAGTCAAATTCTATGCTTCTTAGGTAATGCTTTAGTAACAACCATAAAAATATCTCAAAAGGAGTACAAAATTAGTTTTTTTATTAAAATAAAACCAGTTCTTTTACATGTATTAATATTATGGAAGATAATCCTCAAACAGTATTTGGTTTCAAATGTAGCTTTATGCTTCTACTATGAGTGGACAAATTTCAAAAAGGGCAAAAAACATTTTTTTAAGTCATTTCTTTTTTTTAGGAGAGCAATCACCCTGCACTCCTTGATGGGGGGGACAAGCCTCCATCCCCCTCAGACTTATATATAAAAACAAACTCCATGCTTGCACCATCTCAAAGAAGGGGAAAATTACCCCTATCACTGCTGACACAACTTATCAGCAGTAATTCCTTGTGCAGGGGTTCCGATCCTCAACAGGTTGAATTTTGGACAAATGACACGCAGGAATTCAGTTTTCATACACCCATGGGTTACTTGTAGCTTTATATCTGATACCACCAAGTATATTTATGCAGATATACACATAGTCAAGAATGGCATAACAAAGAGATGACAGACACAAAGTGCATACCCTAAAAGATTTACTCAGCCGAATGCTAAGAAGTCACATCACATTCACCCATTACTGATAAGTAGCTGTCTCCAGTGCATATCTCTCAACTAACCCTACTTTTTCAGGGTTTATCTAAAACCCTGTGATTTTTTTTTAAATAAATTGTAGTTTCTGGTCAACAATTAATAGCAGTCGCTAATGTCATGGGATAACTTTGCTTCAGATAATACACATACATTAAAATCCTATTATTCTATCAGTTGTACAGCCAGTAGTACTGATATTTAAAAACTACCTCTACTTTGTCTCTAATTATATTTTGCCATGTCCCTGAGTCTGGAGATAAAAAGTTAAGAGTTATAGACTGCTGTATCATTACCATACATATGTGTACCTTTGCTACAGTGACTAACAATAGCAGCTGCATGTGTGCTAGCATTTGTGGTTGCATTTTCTAGTCAGTGGTAATGCTCGGGAGTTATGTTATTCAAAAGCATTCAAATCTTTCATATGCAAAGACCACATAAATAAAGCAACACCATTTCCTGACAGCTCAGTATTTGTTTCCTGTCTTTGAATAAACTATCTCCAAGGGCAATGCATGCATCCAACAATTATACCTGTCTTTCATGGCTTATACTCATTTACATGAGAGCAATAAAACTTTTGACCAAGTCAGGTACTTACCTATGTGCCTAAAATGTGTATGTGTGTGCGTTTGTGAATGTGTGTGTGTGTGTGTGTGTGTGTGTGTGTGTGTGTGTGTGTGTGTGTGTGTGTGTGTGTGTGTGTGTGTGTGTGTGTGTGTGTGTGTGTGTGTGTGTGTGTGTGTGTGTGTGTGTGTGTGTGTGTGTGTATGTGTGTGCGCGTGTGGGTGTCGTGTGTGTGTGTGTGTGTGTGTGTGTGTGTGTGTGTGTGTGTGTGTGTGTGTGTGTGTGTGTGTGTTTGTCTGCATGTCTGTGTCTGTCTGTTTTCAAACAATGGACATTGAAAATGTGTGTGATAAAAAGACATCTTGGTAGAGTGTGTAGATACTTTTGATTACTGCCATCATGCCTAATGTTACCAAGCATATACTATCACTTAAGTAATATCATCAAGACTTTATCATCATTCGACTTGCATTAGCAATAAAAGAAACACTGTCCAAGCTAACAAAAAAGAAAAAATCCTTCATACATTCAGCACACAAAATAGATACAAGACACTCAAAGAAATAATGCTTCTGACATAGTTCTGAGACTGTTTAAAAATTATTAAATTATTAAAAATACATCAGGGATTCCATTCATAAAAATTGATAGAAACTACGTAAAGCCTTTTACAGCTGAGAGCTTAATGTATGGCTGAGGCACAGTGAAATCTATGGGAAACAGTAACAAATGTAAACAAAGGAAAAAATGGATAAGTAAAACATATGATAAATGAGGTTTGGTAACAAACCAATTTGTTGAGAGACAACTTCAGAGGGGGCTTAGATAAATACATTAGTGGGAGTTAAGAGGGTAGAAGGGATGATAGGGTTAAATGGGAAAGAGGGAAGATTTGGAGGAAATGAGGTAAGGGTAGGGAGGGGCCTAAGGGGTTTATGCAAGTGTAAGTGAATAGGGAATCATATTTTGGCGTGAACTTGCTAAATGCAGGATCACGTCCGTGACGACCTGAGGTAGGCTGCTGATCAGGTGGGCCTTTGAGTGACTAGCAGGAAGGGAAAGGTAACATCTTTTTTTCAGGTAGTCATGGGGGTGTAGCAGGGAATCAGGAGACTCATCTATGGTGTCTCATTTGTAGTGAGGGTGATGAGTTGCTCCCCAGGATTGTTTTACTGATGGTTGGTTCCATATGGGGACATGCGCTGTATAAAAAAAAAAGAGAGATAGATAAAGCAGGTACTTGCTCATTTTCGCTGTGTCCATATGGGTTTTCTCTTGCTGTTCTGTTTTTGCTCACATTCTGCAGACAATGTACGATGTCACAGGTCCTATTGTTTGAGCAACTTTCACAGTCCCTTGTTCTAGGTTTGTGGGACTAAGTGGTTCAAGCATGCCCCTGATTTGTGCCTTTGTTCCCCCATACCTTGGGTTTGTCCAGACCCAGGACCCTGATTTCTACAGATATTTGTGTTCCTGATGCAGAGCAGGTCCAGTAGTCTTGTACGTTTTGCAGCCAGAATTTTATTAAGAAGGAGTTCAGCTTCATTGGTTTATTTGGTTGCTTGCTGTGGTGGTGGTTTCATGCTTCACTCTGTTGGTAGTTTGGGAAGGCTTGTGGTGGTGACATGGTGGCATTGTGGTATTTTTGGGATTTTCATTTGGAGTGGAGTGTGGAGGAGGGTTGGGTCAGCCATGGGTGGCTTTTCACTGGCTGTGAGTTTTCCTGTCGGCAAGTGCTCCCTGCGCATGCCTGCTTCAGTGTTGGCGTTCATGCATGAGAGCAGTGTTCCTCTTTCCTAAGGTGGATTACCATTGATTGGGATTGTAGACTTCTTTACCATAGGAAAGGTATGTTGGTTAGTTTCTCTTGTTTCTGTCTGTGCCGAAAGTTAATCGTGCTGAGATTTTGAGGTTTCATGCATTGAGAGCTGTGATGGATTATAGCGTGAGTGGTGGCTTCAGTCTAATTTTCACTATTGCACTTTTGCAGTGCACCTTTGTTGGTTTGACTTGTGCAGTGGAGAGGAGATGCTGCATGGGTTTGTGGCTTATGGAAGGAGGTGTTGTGCAGGGATGGTGGCTTCTCAGTGGTGGCCGGGCCTCTCTACTATCTGGATTTTTGCAAAGTCTCCAGAGTTTTGCCTCAGAGTTTTGGTCTGTTACTCGTGAGATTTTGTTTTGTGGCAAATCACTGGGATGATCCGATGAATGAGGTTAGTGGATTGTGTCATGCATGTGAGTTTCAGACTTGGTATCCTTTGGAAGGTACATTTTGATGCATGTCGTGTTGTTCTGGTGACTTTCTGGGTCTGAGAGAGTGGTGTTTGGAGTCCATCCCTATTTTTGGACCTTTGTACCCCCATTCTTTCAGGCATTGTCCAGATTTCTTGGGCTGTGGGGTTGGGAGATATGGTGGTGGTGGGTGCCATTACTGTGAGCACTCTGCCAGTTGGAGTCAGCGGAGGGCTTGGTGGTGTCAGGGGGGTTGTTTGGGGTGGACCCTTCCCTTCACTACTGACACATGCAATGCATGCACAGATAGGGCAAAAAAAGCATTTGCTTCAGTGTTGTTGCGAGATGCAGGAGCAGCTGTTGTGCACTGATGTGTGCTTGTAATTTGGACATTTTGACAGCTTTGATGATGTTTGCTGTTGTGGTTTGGCTGCAGTTTTTCTTCAGAGGAATTGTTCATGGTTTTGCCATGTCGTTACCTTCATCTGTTCTGGCGTTGTCATTTTATTTATTTATTTATTTATTTTACATTTATTAACTGGGTCGTGTTCAACTGGGTTTAAAAAACCTGTTTTCAGCAGAGACCTGGGGAGAAAAGCTCCACAAGATTACAAATTAGAGTACAGTTATATCAGAAAAAAAGTAAAAATGTTACAAGATTAAACTAGGAATACAGGTCATAGAGGTTGTACAAAATATGCAATGTTCACAAGTAAAAATTAGAGAAATAGTATGCAAGTCATGCAATAGATGAGCAATAATAGAAAAAAATCTCATGCCAGAGATGAGCAGTAATAGGAAGAGAGACTAGCCATGAGAAATACATGTGGACAGGTTGGGATTTTTTTGGATGTGCTGAGGTAGATTGTTCCAGTCCTTGGCTATTTTATAGAAGTAGAGAGAGTTGTCATGATAGTTGTGAGACTGGGGTCACTTTTAACATTAGTTTGTTGGAAAACCTAAGGAGCCTACAGTTAAAGTTTGGTAGGACTAGGTTTGAAAGAGCAGTGTAGTCTGTAGGGTTGTATATGATTTTATGTACAAAAGAAATCTGCTTTAGTGCTAATAGGTTGGGAAGTTCACTGGTTGATCTGCCAGTGAGTCACTGGTTTGCCAGATTGTAGCAATCTGGTGTTTCTTTTTCCATGGATGTAGCAATTGCAGATAGTCAGCGGGGGATTGTTTGTGGGCCATTGTGTGCATGGCTGCGTTCTCTTCCGTTTGACAGTTTTCTGAATGTCACTGCTGCAGGTGATTTTGTTTTCACTTGCTGTTGGTGGTGTGCTGGCTCACTTTTCTGGATTACTGTGTTCACATTTGTGGTGGCTTGTCTCACATCATGGAGGTGTTGCCTTGTGTCCTTTCACACAGGGTGTATTTTTGGAGCAGATGACTGAAGTTGGTGGGAATCTGCTGTGGAGATTTGTTCACGGGGCCTGACTGGATGACTTTGCTTGTTTTGCAGTTTGAGAAGGCTGGTCTGCTGGTGATGTGGCAGTTTGTGTCAGTGACATCAGTGGGAGATTGTTGGGCATTTGTGGTCTAACTAATCATCGTTTGTGCAGGGATGTTGGTGGTGATGGTCATTGGTTACGCATGGGGCATGCTAATGGCATACATTTGAGTTTCATACTCTAAATCGATTATAGGAGAAGGTTTGGGGTCGGCCATCAGTTTTATGAGTTTTTTTCCCACGTTTCTTACACCACCAGATTGAGAGGTGTGGCTGCCGTCAGCTGAGAGGAATCATTTTAGAGGATGAATGATGGGTCGGGTGGCCTTTACTGTGTACCTCTTGATTTTTGCTGAATGCCCAGATTTTACATTACACTGCCCCAGTACCTTATAATTTTGATCTATTCTGAATGAAATTGTGATTTTCTGGTGAATCACAGGGATATACCTCTCCGCTGTGCAGATTTGTGCAGAATGTCCAAAATTTTGCTTCATAGTTTGGGTCCATTTTCATTACATTGTGGTTTCTTGAAAATTAGTGGATAATCATTAAAATCAAACTTTCAAATAATGAGGCATTTGGTTTCCAGTTTCATACCCTTCAGAAAATTCAGTTAATACAATAGCTGTTATTCTATCCATTTTTTGAGTTGTATGTCCAATATTTTAAAATTGTTCCTATATTTGGGCCTTTGACTCACTTTGCATGTGGCTTTGTCAGATTTCTGGCTCTGAGAAGTGTGAGTCATAGCCATTGAATAATGACATACATGGGGGAGGGCAGACATTAAATAACACATGTTTGGGTAGCACTTAAAGGGTGGGATGAGTGGCTGGAGTGCAGTGCATGGTTGGAAATGAGGATGTGGGCATTGTGGACAGTGGAGTCAGGTGCAGATGGTGTATGAAGGGGTTGATTTAGTCAGTACAGTACCTTTAGGAATGCTGCCACTTTGTGTCAAAATTACTTAAGAAGTTCTTGGTTTGTGTATGTGCTCAGCATTTACAGTTGTCTTTTCTTTTGCAGATGGGGAAGCGCAGAGTGGGCATCACTTGGTGGCCTCAAGGAAGTGCTCTTGAAAAGTGATGGATGCTGCTGCGGTGGATGTTTCTGGATGGTGAGTGGTGCGTAATGTGGTTGCAGGTAATCCTACTTTAGTAAATACTCATTTAGGCATGTCAGAAGTGGTGTATGGAGTGGGGACAGGAGAGTAAAAGTTAAATCACAGGCAAGGTGAAGTAGGTTTTGGGTTTTTTTGTTTAAGGGGAGTTGGGGTTGTCCATAGGGGGGTGGATTTACCACAGCATGAGTTCGGGACAGGCTTTTGTGGCATCATAATGGGGTTTTATGTTTCATGGGCAAGCCTGTCCCGACAGGTTGCTCTGTGGGCTGTGCTGCCTTGATCGTTAATATTGTTGACGAAAGCTAGGGAAAGGAATGGATTGATGAATGTTTGCAGCTATTCAGGTTCCAGAATTTTGTGTGCCAAGCAGTTCATCTGAGTTGCTTAATAGGTGTATGGCCTTCTCTTTATCGAGCATCATTGGGTAAGGTTTAATAGGTGGGTGCATGCTGACTGGACATTGTGGTAGATTTGTGTTTAGTAGTTAATGGTTGGGCATTTCATCATCCAGATAGGGTTGTTTCAAGAGATTTGCAATTAATTACAGAGGTGACAGCAAATCTGGAGATGGGGGTATTTTGAGGGGAATGATTTTGGGACTGTGGGCCAGCAGGAATGAGGGACATTTTTAAGGCATGAGCTTAACTGTTCAGTTTCAGTTTGGTTGGCATTGATGGATAGCAGGAGAAGTTGCAAAGCAAAGGATTAATTGTCATAAAGAACGGGTTTTATTACCATTAACCATTGGATTTGGCAAAAGTGGGTGGGACTGTAGAACTAGATTATGGGTTTGATGGAACTTTACAAGGTGGGTGGGGGTGTGAGGAGCAGGACTACATTAACCAGTAGTTTGTAGGTCCCAGCAAGGTATTGTTTCAGGGGTTGCTAGTAGATGCAGGCTACGGTTGAGTTATTAAAAAAAAAAAAAAAAAAGTTGCAGGACGAAGTTTCGGACCAAGGGTGGATTAAGATGTTGTAGACCTCTTTTGGGTTCCTGAAATTTGCAATTTTTGAGGAATGATTATTCACTGAGATGGCCCTTTAGGCAGATGAATAAGACTGATCATGGGGATTTGCATTTCTTTACAATTCTTATGGGGGCTTTGGGTTGAGGGCATAACTTGGGGGGTTGGTTGTGGTATGTTGGACTGTAGGCTGGAGGGACAACTGGGGATGTTGAATATTTGGAGCTTTAATTTAATCTGGAGTAGGTTTAGCTGGAGTTGTTGGGAATTAGGGTTCACTTCCATTTGTTTACTATAACAGTGTTATGGGTTGTGGGTTATGTTCATGTTTGGTTAAAGGATTGCTGCAGGAGTTTGGAGCACCTTTTATAAGTAAAACATATAGTAGGGCATTACTAGATTGGTTAAATATGTGCTACAGCTGTCGGTGGGAAGGAGTTTGGTGGGGAAAGTTTTAGTAATTTGTCAGCTGTGGGAATAAGGTAAGGCAGTTCAGCTGGTTAAGGAGGATTTAGCTGTGAGTACTATAGTTGTATGGGTGACAAGGCTAAGTGAACTTATTAAATCTTGGTCAGTGGTTCATTGGCTAGAGGGGTTGGAGTAGGCTGATAGTGTGAAGCTTGACAGACTTGGGGTATTGTCAAGATAGATTTTGATGTGGGGGTTGGTGTTGGAAAATGGAGGTTTATGGGGTTGCAGTTTATGTGGCTTTTATGTTATGATGTATTCAGAAGGTGGTTTGTCAGTCAGCAAATTCTAGGATAGTCATTACTTTTTTTTGCTTATAAGGGATAGTTGGTGTGATGGCAGGACTGCTGTTCAATTGCTTTTGAAAGGAAATCTCATTTTAGTCATTATTACATACACTGGGTGGGAAAATAGGGCTGCTGTTAGGCATGATGGTAGGTAACTGCTCTTGCGTGGTTGTGCATGGCATTTTGGGTTTAATGTTCTGGTGTTACCTTTGACAAGTAATGTCCTGGGACTTTCTACAATGTTATTATTGGTAGTTACACTAAGTTAGAACTGAGTTAATATTATACAAAGTTATGGTTATTATTTTAGCATTGGTTGGGGATCTTTGGATTATTTTAACTGTTTATTCACTTGGCAGCTTTTAGTACTTATATGACAGTGTTCTTTGTTGATGACGGTTTGGTTTAGAGATGATGTCATACACCGAATGATGTTTGGCTTAACCCTTTTAGGGTTGGTTAGAATACTGGAGATTTTGATAGGAGGGAGGGGCAACAGCCTGGTCAGGCTGGTGGGCAGAGAAGAGGGACAGGCTTGCCCTCTTCTGTTCCCCCTCTGGTGTTGGATGTTCATTTCAGTGATTTGGGAAAGGAAACTGAGCTGTTGGAGGCTGCTTGATAAATAAAATAAGCAAGCGGAGGTAAGGACACTGCTTATTGGTTGGATGTTTAATTCAATAAGTGGTAAATGAAATGAGTGATGGGATGATGCTTCATAAGTAAAGTAAGCAAGTGGAGGTATGGACGCTGCTTACTGTGTCAGGATGAGTGAGGTCACACTGTCCTGATTAACATTACATGGATGTGTATGCTGTGATTATAATCAGCTGTACTATGTTTCAGTTGTAATAATATTGGTTATCAAAGTTATGTTTATGGAAATTTAATAAAGGTCATCAAATGTCATGCGGTGTGATGTGTTTATTGAAGGGGACTGAGACAAATGAAATGTCTTGTTATATGAAGGAAATCTGTTCTGAACTCGTAGATCTGCCACTTTCTGGACATTCATTCACTAAACCTTCAGCACAATATTTTTCATTTATTACAGCATAGCTGCAGATTCCATATCGAGTTTAAAGATGTAGAAAGAACTACTGCATTTTCTTTTTTTCCTATTGAACACAAGCACACACACACTCAGATATGCAAAGACATACATGGGCCACACAATTTATCTATGGATTTATTCATTTTTCTTTAATGTTTAGTCACCTGATGAGTATCTCAACAGTGACCTTTTTCAGCCAACGCCCAAATCACAATCAAAGAATAAATCAATAACATGGTTTGTAGCACACAGATCAAAGTACAAGACAAATAAATCATGAGAGAAGTTTTTCTGGCAAGGGAGAATGAAGGAAGATTGCTTCTCAATGAGCTGTAAATGTATGATACACATGTATGAGCATACAGAAAGTAATCCCACAAATAATATTAAAGCATTTCTACTACTGTGGGACAAGGAGGGCTTATAAAATAGCTTATACTACTACAGCATTATGCATGATTTCACATAGATAACAAGCACATGCAAAACAATCCTCTATAACAACATTATTTTTCTGTTCACACCTGTGGAAAACTAAATGACAATGCTCATACATGTTACAGTATATGCCAAGCATGCAGTTATAATAACACTTTACCTAAATTATTGTTTTCGTTACCATATTAATAATGTCATCCACATGTAAAGGCATGACTTTCTACTAACAACAGAGTGGTACGGTAAACGAAAAGCAGACTGTGTGGTAGTCATGAGGTGGCAGGTAGGCTTTCTAAGTTGGAAAACATTCACCTGTATTATTCAAGTAGCTGATAAGTCTTCCTTTCTGTGGGGTGATTTCTGCAGCCTCTCTAGCGCAGGGAGAGGGAAGGATCTACTCACACAAGTGAGGTAAGCGCTTGGTCCTCAAGCATGGTCATTATTTCACATCCAAAGGCTTGTTGCAAGCAGATGGTAGTAATCAATAAACTATAGTTTGCAGAGAAGCAAGAATATATCCAAATTTGCTCACTCTTTAATTCTTAGACTTCCATTGAAGACTGAAAGAGCTCGATGATATTATAATATCTTCAAACTAACCCAGATTGTTACAACTGATTCTGTATATCTATGCACACATTCTGCCATATCTCTATATCCTGCCTATTCCACATGTTTAGTCAGTATTTTCTGCTATCCATCCTTTATCCTTCTTTCTCATGTCATACCCCTTCTTCTCAATAATTCCTTTGGTCAGTCTCCAAACAAATCTGTTGTGCACTCTGTAAGTAGACAATTACACTGTGTTACTCCCCTCTTTCTACATATGCAACCAGTGAGCAGTGTCGGATGCATACCTCTCAACTGTCCAGATTTTTGCCTCATATTTTGGTCTGTTTCCCATAAAATTTTGGTTTTCAAAGAAATCACTGGCAAATCATTGAGGACTGAAGTCAGAAAATAATGGCACACATTTGAGTTTCAGACTTTGTGTCCTTCAAAAATGAATGCTAATGTAAAACCTTTTGGTCTATCAACTTTCTAAGTTTGTAATATTCTGTTCTTTGTCCCCCATTATTTGTGTCTTTGTGCAGATTTCCTGCTCCACGAGGTTGAGAGTTATGGTTGAATGACAGAACAAATGTGGGAACTAGGGACAATTCAACTATTCTGTCCCCATGTCTAAACTTAGCCTACCATTAGGTTTTGTCAAGTCTTGCCCATTGCTTATCATTGCATATGCTTGCACATCATTTTGAATGTCAGCTAATTCTTTTTTTTTCATAGTGTGCTGAAATATGTTGCAAGATACCCGTAAGTGTTCCTGCAAGTGTGTTGATCATAGTTTCTTCCTTTTACCATTACAGACTTCATTTTTATTTCACATTCTTCAGCTTCATTTTAATGAACCGTGAAGGGTATGTCACATCTGCAACCCTAGTTAAGTAGGGAATTATGATCCTACAATACCCTCACATTCTCATCTTCCCCATCAAATTCAATCTCATAGCTATGTTGTTACTGTCACATTGTAATTTAAACTCAGAAAAGCTTCAGACTACTTGAACACACATATAACCTCCTTGACCAAGTCCATGTTCTCTTCCAATAATACACAATCATCAACAAACATCCTAAACAAGACTCCCACCACTGACATTTCTTCCAGTTTATTTAGCACCTTTCTGACCCACCAGACTGACTCTCCTATAACCAAGTTGAAAAGTTATAACAGAAGTATAGAAGCATGCCTTCTGTCCATATTTGTCAAGGCTTCTTAGACTTTATATATTTATAACAATAATGAGTTTCTACATAGGAACATAACCAAGGCTATAAAAGTGTTTCCAATTTCCTTACATTCCATTTCAGAGAATAAAAATGTCCACTCCAAAGTAAAAAGTACATTCATAATATGAAACAAAATAAAATCTGCTTCCTATGGACCCATGGACCCTGCTCTATCAAATAAAAAATATGCTAATATATATATATATTCTTTATCACATCTTTGGTGACCCCTAATAATTCCCTCTTTTGCCTTCAAAATCAGTTTCAGTAGAACTGTATCCAGATATAATGCCAAAATATTTGCTAAACTCTTTATATCTAAATAAATAAGGGATATTGTTCTGTAGTTTCTGATAGCCCTACAGCATCCTTTTCCCTTTGAAGAAAATCACAAGCTTGACTTTCAGCATTGTTGCAACTACATCTCTTCTCAGTTTTATTTCACTGAATGTCAGAGCAAATTTATATCTGCTACTTGTATATTTTGCAAAAAACAAATGTAGGCTACCTATCATGGAGTAGATCCCCTTATAGGGTCTCCAAACCCAGCAGGGAGTCTGTTTCTCCCTGGGAACAAGTAAAAAAAAAAGAAAGGAAAACCTGTTTTATTTCAAGTAATCCACTGTTGTATTTCTGTAGGTATTTGCAGGTATACAGCTAACCAGAGTAGACTGCACACATTCTCAAAATCAAGTAATAGAAACAAAAAGCAATCCTTCTTTGAGATTTAAATTGTTTGGTACATGCACTCCTTCCAGTCCCCCCCCCCTTAGGACAGACATGCAGCCAACGTTCCTTCACAACTCCTGCATGGCTCCTTAAGTGTTTGGGCTCCTAACTGATCCCTAGTCACTTGCAGTGCAGTCAGGGTTCCATCTATCAGCACCACATAGGCAGGTTAACCTAAAAATGCCTTTTGATGTTATAAAATCTGACCCACTACACAAAATGTCCTAAAACATGCTGGAGCTTTATTCAGCTGATCCAGTCCGACTACAGCTGTCACAGTCATGTCACATCACTCAGGGTGAAGTACCCAAATGCAGTTATTAACTGAAGGGCTTCTTGTGATTTTATTTGGATGTATGCTCTCCCTTACAGGACTGACTGTGTTGATGCAATTGATCTGTTTTAAGAGGTGTAAAGTGCTGAGTGGTACAGAGAGTTTTAGGATGTAAAATGCATCTGTAAGTCCTGATGAATTATGCATACAAAGCATGTCACTGGTGCTTTGTTCTAACAGTATTCTGTGCTAAGAATTTACAACTACTTTCTAAACAGTTATTTATAAGTAATGACAGATGGATTATTGTTCAATTGTAATCACTTACATTGTTCGGCAGACAGAATAAGACAAACACTATTTTCGCCCAGCCATTACCTTGAATGTTTTTGTTATACTAATATAAGAAAAAACTGCCTCCTGAAATGGTATCCCTATCATGATCTCTTTATACTGTGTAAGTGCTGTAATTACTGTAAATAGTCAGTCCAAAGAAGTGAAGCTACTTTTTGCCCTTCATAATGATGAGGCATGTGATCTCATTCTATCTGTTTTATATATATTTTAGTCTCCTATTCAGAGTTCTGCACAATAGTTGGGATTCATTGACAAGTTGTATAGTATGTACCATGCCAGTACATGGAAAGTAGCCATAAGCAGACATGTTAAAATTCCTAGTACCAACTAGCCTCACACAGCAACGAGGAAAACAGCATGTCAAAGGTATATATAAATGATTACATAATGCTATGCAGTTGAAGGTGCACAGTTTGAGTACATAATTGTATGTAAATGTGCATTTCTGCAAATAAGCCACACTTCACATGATGCAGTGGTGGTACATAATACATGGTACAGCAAAGTTCTCCAAAGCAAAGATGATAAAAGCATCAGTAGCCTTTGCGCAGCAGCTTTTAATTTCTAGAAAAACAGCTGTCTCTCCATCAGGAGCACAGTGTAGCAGCAGGCAGAGTGAATGTAAATTTATTTATTGACGTATTTAATTAGTTATTTACCATTAGTTAACAAGTATGGTGCACTGGTCCAAGGACCTTTTTCAGGCATGGCCTAAACAAGAGGCATAAAATACAATACAATACAATACATGGATAGCAATTCTGTGCATAATATGAAGCATATAGGAATATAATGTATACATAACAATTCTGTGTACATATATCACAATCATACCTCTATTTTAGAGTGAGAAATCTGGACAAAGTCACAAATAATGGCGGGACAAAGGACCAAAAATAGGGACAATTTTTAAATATTGCTCTTATAAACTTAAAAAGTTAATAGAACTGTAGGTTTTGTATTAGCATGAATTTTCTGAAAGGTATGAAGTCTGAAACTCAAATGTCTGTTATTATTTACTGAATTCAATCTTCAATGATTTGGCAATGATTTGCCAGAAAAACAGAATTTTATGAAAAACAGACCAAAAATATCAGGCAAAACTCTGGATATTCTGCGAAAATCTGTACAGCTGAAAGGTATGAACAGGAATGTAGCAATGTAGCAGTGACAAACCCATTTACATTTATGTTATAAAACAATGAGAATACAGTACAACAGTGAAGTTCAATTCAAACAATTAACAGCCACTTATAAAAATAACTACTCCCATTTATTAACCAACTAGAAAAAGAGTCCTTTTTCATGGGTGTTAGATTGGGGACCTTCATTGTAAAGTAGTTAGGCATTATGCAGACTAAAAGGTAAAATATGTAGTGTCAGACAGGTATGCATCTAGTTTTAGAGAAGGACAGTTTATTAAAAAGGAAAAATAAGCATGAAATATGCAGAAAATACAGAATGTTCTTTTCTCAAGGGAATGATACAATCTTGCCAGCTACAGAATGTTCCTTAATGGAATGTTAAATAAAGCACATATAAGACAAGGCCTGAGACCAAGGTTAGGGGAAGTGAATGCGGTTTACAAAAGAAAATTACTGGACTGAAGCAGTATATGTTATGCTTAGGATAGCAGTTCATTTGAGGTTAGTTCATTCAACCTGTCATTACAGAGAAGATAAAGCTTTAATACAGACGCTTGAGCGTGAGTACAGAAGACAGGTCAAATAAAGACCTTTTTAGTTTGCATTGTTTAGAAAAATCAGAATATGACATGCAGTAATTTTGGATACTAATCAGCACCCCAGCATTTCTACAAATTGTTATTGTTCATCAGCATTGTTAGTGAAGACAGTATTTGGATAGTGTGAACATCTAATAAAGCCTTATTGAATAAACTACAGTGTTTGGAGAATTCATTCTGAAAAATACACAAGACTTGGCCCATAAAGGAGAGACTGGCACGTGTTCAGCACGAGTTGAGGTAATTAACAGATAAAGACTTTTGTTTTAGTCTCATTTCAGTTGTTTCCAGTCAATTCCAGTACAGTACAGTTTTATCAGTTCTTACAATGGCGAGGCACTATGAATGGGGTAAAACAGTTAAAGTACCTCCCAAAACCCCATATAAACCTCACATCAACAATCAGACTACGTGTGTTCTAGAAAAAAATCTACAAAATAGCAGTGCTTCATTCAACTACATGTGTTCTACAGACTATAAAATAACAGTGTTTTCATTCTAGTGCAGCACTCCGTGTTTCATTCAACTACATGTGTTCTACATATTCCAAGCAACCTTATCAGCAACAATTTACAACTTCAACAAAACAGCTGCAGTAAGTAACCCTTTCAGCAGTCAGCTTAACTTCAAGGTTTCATTAACAGTTTATAGCTACAGCAATGTTTCAGCAGCATACCAGTGTTTTTCTATAAATAAAGACTGTAAACTCTATACAGAATAAACCACAAATGAGGGCACTGCAGTTTCTCATTATACAGCAATTTCAGTAAGACAGCACTACTTCATGCAAAAAATAGAGACAGCAGATGACCTCTACATGCAGTAGATGCAGCTGTTACCAGTGTTTACTTCAAAAAAGCCTCAAAGAACTTCAGCACACCACCACTAAATCAACAAATTTCAGCAGTGTTCCTTCAGAATATAAAAGACATTATCCAGTTAAGAGCTATTACCACAAACATTCAAGCTTCCAGTGTGACATCACACAGTCACGCAGCAAGGAAAAAAAGATTTAAAAAGCTGCAGATGAAGAAACACATTCTTCCAGAATCATAAAGTTATGTAAGATTTTATATTCATGGTTTAGTTAACAGCTTAAAAAAGTTTAACTTCCTTAGTAAACGTAATTTGCATACCTGTTGTATAAACATTCCAAGTAATATTTCTACAGTTAAAACATCAGTAAATATTTGGTTAAATTTTAAAAACTGGGTTTAACAGTCTCAATATGCTCTTTTAAAGTTAAAGGTTATTAGTTCAACGATGTTAAATATTTCTAAATGCAAAAGAGTTAAATCACAGAAGCAAGCTAATGAGTCAGCTTCTGTCAGTACAGTTTCAGACTTAAATAATTTTTGTGTAAATGCTTCAGCACGTAAAATTCAAAATATAGAATTATGTTGCAGCATTAAACATACAAATGTCAACACAGTCAACATACATAACATGCAGGCAATGTCTCAAGTTTACATTACTTCATCTAGTTTCTTATTTTCGGAATCAAGTGCAAACATTGCACTGAGGGGAGACAGGAGGAAACAAAGTGCAGATTTTAATAAAGTAAATTCCAGTATAACTGAAAAACAGACATCAGTGCAAATTAAAATTGCTACTATTTCAGAGTAAAATAAAGAAAGAATGCATTCCATAGCTATATATAAAGGATGTGGCAGTCTGGCACCAAATCAGAGCATTAATCTGTCATTGTTTAAGGTTAAAAGAAATGACAATATTTCATTGTTTACAGACAAATCAACTTCAGTTACACATAAATCTTTATTAGCAGACACAAATGCAGTTTTGTAAAGAGTCAAAGATTACAGCAGTTAACAGTTCAAAACATAACAGCTCTGTACTAGGTATAGACATGTCATTAGAGTTATATGCTGCTTTAGACTTCAGTGACAACATTTTTTGTAAATGGACAGATTTTAAAGAATTGGTTATGACAGAAACATGCAAATTTATGGGTTAAAGATAAAATAAATTCCAATTTAGCTGACACAGCTAAAGTGCCCAGAAAGACATACTGGGTGTAGCCAGTTAGAAAAAAATGGTAACCATATACATCTATGTCTTGTAAGGTATATCAGAAATAACAGTCAAGTTAATTCACAGGATAAAGGGTTTACAGTTACAGATTTGGCAAATAAATGTTTTGTATTATTGTTTTGTTTAGCAGTCATTAGTTAACAGCTTTTTATTAAAGTGTTGTAATGCATAAACAATATCTTAATACAGACAAAGACAAAAAAGCATTCAGAAATATTACAGAATGTAAAAGTCAATGCTAAATTATATAAAATCAGATCAGTTTAAATCTGGTAATAAATATGTTTATGTAATCAGTTTAAGACTGTATATATTTCATACAGAAATGACAGTTTGCCAAGCACATTAGATCAGATTACAGCCAGTTTAGCAAGATGAATTAAAGACAGTACTGTATGCCATAAGGCAGTATGGCAAAGATCAACTGAATGCATTTATAGTTTAACAATTTATTCAAGAAAATTGTAGACAGTAATGATAAATTCTTGTAGCACTGAGTACTACTGAAAAGTTAAGTGATATCAGCTAAAAAAATGGTTATGGTGAGACAATGGGTCGAGTTTCACTCACAAAACAGTATTTTAAAATCTAAGGCTCAAGAAAGAAAATGTAAAAGTTCAACAGTTAAAATTGATTTTATATAGGTAGAAAAATACATAGTGTACATTGCTATAGATTCATTTGAGGTTATCAGTTTGCTTACAGACTTGCAAGACTTTATTAGCAGGAAATGTTTATTTCATGCAGAAAAATGTAAATAAGGTAAGGGCAATAAGGAATACTATCAGTTTATAATAAAAAGAAGAGATTTAAAGGCCTAACTATAAAAAGGACACTTCAACATTAAAGCAGCCCTTCCTTTAGCTCATCAGTGACTGTGACAATGCAGAGTAAAATTTGACAAGAGTTGTGGTGCAAAAGTTGACTGTCTATGTGTTTCAGTTATTTCTTCAATGTTTGTTTAAAGTTAAAATATATGAGTCAAAGCAAATATGTATGTTTTCAGACAGTTATTGAACAGTCTAGTTTTCAGTTTATCAGTTAAAGCAAGTATGTATGTTTCAGACAGTTATATAACAGTACTTGTTTTAGTGTATGTTTTTATCTATGTTCAGGCAATACTAAAAAATATATTAATAATTTAGTCTCCAGAACATAACAATAACAGATTTCAGTTTATCTGTGTTCAGGTAACACTGTCAAACTGTTCTTACATTTTCAAACAATTGTACAACAGTACTAGTTTTCAGTTTATCTATGTTCAGACAATACTGACAGAAAAACAGATTTCAGTTAATTTTTTATCAGTGTTCATGTAACACTGTCAAAATGTTCTCATGTTTTTAGACAATTGTACAACAGTACTAGTTTTTAGTCTATCTGCAGACAATACTGACAGAAAAAGGTGCTACTAGTTTACTTTTCAGAATATAACATTTACCAGTTTCAGTTATGCTTTTACCTGTGTTCATTTAACACTGGCAAAAGATATTCTTTTACAATTAGTTTAGTTTCCAGAATATACACAGCTATTTTAAGTCTTCAGTATAAATATGTATCACTCTAATGTAAATTTCAGTCAAGATTCAGAATATGACATTCATACCCAGTTATATGTTCAGTATAGTACATTTCAGTCAAATTTCAGAATATAAAAATAATATTCAGTTACTTAACATTATTCATTAGTTTTAAGGGTAAAGTAACAGAATTACATTATTTAGTCATTAGTTAAGGGTAAAATGACAGACATATTTGTAACAGGCTTATTACATCATACATTTCTACTACATCATCCTTCACATTATTCAGTCAGTTAAGGGTAAAGTGACAGAATTATTTATTACAGGCTTATTAGGATAAGTTATCTAAATAATAGATAGTAATAGTTATTCAGTATACTCAAGGCATTACATGGCAGGCTTAATTTGTTAATTAATTTACAGATTACAATACATTTTACATAACTATTGTGCATTAGTCAGAAAGTTAAAAAGACACTAACAAAAATGCAACTGTATAGACCTAAAATACAGAAAGCATATGTTTAGTAAACTATTAAGATATGTTATCTAAAGAGTAGGCCGTAATAGTTATTCAGTGCAATCAAGGCATGACAGGGCAGTCTTAATTTACTAATTAGTTTACAGATTACAGTGCACTTTACATAATTATTGTACATTAGTCAGAAAATTAAAAGGACAGGGCAGCCACAGTGGTGCAGTCGTTAGTGTTGCCGCCTCACAGCTAGAGGTTCTCCAGTTCAATTCTCGGCTGGGGTGCCTTCTGTGTGGAGTCTGCATGTCCTCCCTGTGGTCGCATGGGTTTCCTCTGGGTGCTCCGGTTTCCACCAACATCCCAAAGACATGCTGTAGGTGGATTGGACACTAAATTGGCCCTAGGCATGAGTGTGAACGCGTGTGTGTATATGCCTTCTGCGGTAGGTTGGGCACCGAGCTGGCAACTCGACACCATAAAAACTCCACTGCCAATCATGAGTGGACAGGTGATCCACTGTGGCGACCCCTAACCAGGAAAAGCCAAAAGAAGAAGAAGAAGTCAGAAAATTAAAAGGACACTAACAGACACTGCAAGGGTATAGACTTGAAATACAGAAAGCATAGGTTTGTTAAACTATTATAGCTCATAAATATTCATAGACTATTTCAGACACAGATTTAGGAGGCAAACATCTATTGCAGCACATAAAAGTTAAAAAAGGTAAGTAACATTATTAGCAAATTTAAATAATAGACACAGGTTAATACAGTATATGGTAATTATGCTTCAAGACCAGTTACTGAGTTATCTCTTTAGTACCAATTTCAATTAGTCTTCAGAGAATAGCCATCATGCTTGATAGGCTATACAATAAAAACGGGTCTATATTATGAAAGCGAAAAAACCCTATGGGCGAATACCAAAACATTGACCCCTATACCGCAAACCGCGAAAATCCCGAAAGCACTAAACAGCGAAAAAAAATCGAACTGTCATAGTCGGCCAACCCTACCACTAGCTATATACTACCTACCCAAATAAAATAAATAAACCACATACATACACTAACCAAACCCTACTTCTAACCTAAAGTAAAGCACAAAACCCTATGTCTTACCTTACACTAAACCCCACATACACAACTAACTATGCACTATCCTTAACCCCTCCCTAACCCTAAAGTCCGTAACTACCGCACACGTCCCCTACAGACATACACCCAAACAAAACAAATTATCCACATACATACATTTAACAAAACCCTACCTCCAACACTACTAAACCCCACATACAAAACTATCTATGCACTATCCTTAACCCCTCTCTAACCCTAAGGTCCGTAACTACCGCACACTTCCCCTATGAAAATATACACAAACAAAATAAATAACCTACATACATGCATTTAACAAAACCCTACCTCTAACCCTACACTAAATCTAATATACATTACTTATCTAAGCACTTACCTTAACCCACACCCTATTCTAAACTCTGTAACTATCCAACACTTACCTTATGCAGCTAATCCACAAACGGGCCAACCATGGAAATTCGATATTTCTATTTTCATTAGCTATTTTCGCGGTTTTCGACTTTCGCTCTAAGTCCACTTCATGCTACACAGTTCGACATTTACGTATTCGCGTAAACGTCTTTTTGCTTTCCTAATATAGACCCAATAAAAACAAACAGCACAATGTTTAAGATTTAAATCTGTGAACAACAGGAAAAGGTTTCATTTGCTGTAAGAGAGAGACATCATGGTACAGTAAGGCACCAGTTCATAATGTAAAAAACATAGAATTTTACCATTACAGCATACAGAGAGGGAAAAAATAGCCAGGGTTAATAGTTCATACTCTGTCTAACTTAACAATGTGTATGGCGGTTTCTAATCAGCTTTAAAATCCACAGAAATAAAAAATACTCATTTTCAGAATAATGTATAGGTCTTGGATATACAATCAGAATTTAGACTTAAAGACTCTAAAACTATGAATGTAGGTAATATGCAAATTAAATCATAAAGTTAACAGACTTCAAGCCTAGTGGTCAAAATTAAAATTGCAAGTTTATTTACCAGATAAAGAAAAATAATTGCCTAGTTATAATTAAATCATAAAGTGAAGAGACTTTAATTCAAACAGGCCATAAATGTTCAAGTGACACCTAGTGGTCAAAATTCAAAATTTCAGGTTTATTTACTAAACAAAAAAAATATATTTTCATATTATGAGTCAAGTAGCATAAAGCTGTATACAGTAGTTAGCAATACAAATGTAAGGTAACTTCAAAAGTAGGTCCCTGTAGACTTTCATGAGGGACCTCATGGGGCAACTGTTAGATTAGGGACCTCCATTTTAAAGTAGTTATTAGGCATTATGCAGACTAAATGGTAAAATATGTATTGTCAGATGTGTATGCATTCAGTTTCAGAGAAGAACAGTTTATTAAAAAGGAAAGATAAGTATAAAATGTGCAGAAAATATGGAAATACAGAATATTATTTTCTCAAGGTAAAGATACAATCTTGCCGGCTACAGAATGTTCCTTAATGGAATGTTAAATAAAGCACATACGAGACAAGGCCTGAGACCAAGGTTGGGGGAGTGAATGTGGTTTACAAAGGAAAATTACTGGACTGAAGCAATATAATATGTTGTGTTCAGGATGGCAGTTCAGTTCAGGTTAGTTTGTTCATTTGACCTGTCATCACAGAGAAGATTAAGCTACAATACAGAAATTTGAGGCTGAGTACAGAAGACAGGTCAAATAAAGACTATTTTAGTTTACTTTGTTCAGGACAATCAGAATATGAGGTGCAGTAACTTTGGATACTAATCAGCACTCCAGCATTTCTACAGATTGTTATTGTTTATCAGCACTGTTAGTGAAGACAGTATTTGGATATTGTGAACATCTAATAAAGTCTTACTGAATAAACTACAGTGTTTGGAGAATTCATTCTGAAAAGTACACATGACTTGGCCCATAAAGGCAAGACTGGCACCTGTTCATCATGAGTTGGGGTAATTAACAGATAAAGACTTTTGTTTCATTCTCATTTCAGTTGTGTCCAGTTAATTCCAGTGCCGTACAATCTTATCAGTTCTTACAAGGGGTGACCTGGGAGCAATGTCAAGTTAAGTAACTTATGCAAGGTCACCCATAGGCAAATGAGGGCTGATAGAATCAAACCTTGCATGACAGGAACTGTAGTTCATAGCCTTAAACTTTTGTGCTAAGTACCCAAAAACATTTGATTCAAAAGTTGAGTAATGATTGCAATATTCATCTTGGTTTGCTGCAGCAATCACTTTTTATTATCTCTAGAAGTTTTGTTTTAAGTGCTTAGTGAATGTTTGTAGATTGAGCTGTGATAGAGTCAGGAAGTGAGTTCCTTACAGCAGTGACAATTTTGCTTAATGACCTTTCTACACTAAAGGTAACAACTAGTGTTCTGTACAACCTGGTAGCAGACTGGTTTCTTACTGAAAATGGACAATGGACACTTTGTAATTTGGAGCATATTTTTTTTTTAAGAGATGGGTATTGGTAACATAAATGGCATCAGCAGTGTATTACTTATCAACAGCTACCGGATTAGCAGTTGACTATTTCTATGTAGACAGAGATGTCATATACACATTGACTGTCGTGATTTACCTACAAGCAAGATTGGGATGAATGTATGGATTTCCTATACCAGTGGATACCAAGCTATATGTAGCTTTCACTATGCTAACTACAGGGTCCTTTCAGAAATAAACGGGACACAGTGAGTATATTATAAGACTTCCACCTGTAGAATTTAGAGTAAATTCCTTGATACACTAGTTGTACATGTGGATGACCATCACCGTTTTCTAAACACATCAGGAGAAAGAACCACTGCTATGAATGGCTTCTATGGCATTATCTACCTCCCTGAAGTACAGGCTTTAATAGCTTGTACTCCCGCCACCATAAAATCCCCACTTGGTATCTATGGATTTCACTAGGTCAGTAGCAAGGACTACCATACTATCAACTTTAGAAATTTGTGCAATTTATAGAGGTTGATAGCCAATGTGTTTGGACAGCACTGTGACAGTGGCCATGACTCACACATAGAAGACATGTATATCACAGATTCCTGCATAGTGAAATTCCACACAGACAAGTCAGTAAATGCAGTCACTGTGGTACTCTGACTAATTTGATAGCAAGGGACAGTGTGTGTACATTCATGTCTCCTCCCTTCCTCCCATATGATCCTACTATGTTTCAAGTGATACAGACTACCCACTGGAACCCTGTTTGATGATAATGATAAGGCAGCCATATAACATTACACCTATTCAGTATATCACTGTCTAAATGAAAATACAGAACATCATAGAGCTTATGTTTGACTTGCTGAAAGCAAATGATGATTATGAGGAAGCATGTAGGCTATACATCCATTCTGGAACCCTCTGCACCCACTACTGTAGCACCTGAAACAATCACTTAAACTAACATCATCCATTGACAACGTCTGAAAAACAGTAAGCAGCAACATATAGTGACAACCTCAGTACATGTTAGTACAGATAATGTGTTGGTATCTAGTTTAGTCCTATGGGCCCTGATTAGCACTCAGTAACAGAGTAATGTCACACAAAACAAACATGTTGCATGCAGTGTTACATAAAGTATGTGCTGGGTAATGGATGGTCAAGTCACACTCAGCATTAGACATCTCCATATACATCACATAGAAGACAGGTTGCAATGAGTCACAGTCAACATAATTCACACAAGGCTAAGGGACAAAGTGACATGTGGCTGATATTGCAGCCTGGGTCAGTGGTCATCTCAGCAAAGGTGGATATGGAGGGTCTTGTGGCAAGGAATACTCTGGGTCACAGACAATGTCTTCTGTTGACAGGAAGGGGGTGCCACAATAGGACAGTCAGAAGAAGGGGGTACAACTATGGGACCATGACTGGAAGGGACTGACACTATATGGCCATGATCTATGGCCCCTGTTTTTAGATTGAAGAGGTAGAATTAGAGGCCTAGAAATAATATACAGTGTGCCCATGTCAACTTCAGTTCCTGTGAGGCTGAATCATTAAAATTAATTCTGGCAAAACAGTTCAGCAACACAAAAGAAACCAGTATCAAGCAATGTAAACAAAACTGTAGATGTATTTTGAAGGTAACGATTCCATTTCTCTCAGCAACAAGGAAAAGAAAATTACAGTTTTACATGCTTTTCCATATGTCTGTTTCATTGTTTGGAAGTAAGGCCATATGACTTTACATTCTGAGTTTCATTGACTGATGTCAATCCTTTTAGTACTATAATTAGGTTATAGAATGTTTTTAATCTGCTGGTACTGTGGACAGTATTATTTTTAATTATACACTGACATCAGTATTCTGTGATTTTTCTTTCCCTTGTTGCTAAGTAAAATGGAATCTTTACTTCAGCAAAAAATCTACAATTTTTTTATTTGTATCATCTGATGCAGGATTAGAGGCCCCCCATGACACAGATGTTATTTTATGAGAATGACTTGTATGGCTTTCACTGATAAGGTGTCCTGCCCCTGGAGGTTGGCAGCTGAGCTCACCCACAGTGGGGTAGACAGCAATACCCTTACACTTGCAAGTGCAGATTGTGCAATCTGCAATGGTCTCCCAATGTGACCACCTCATATGCTTACCTGCCATTGACCACTGTCAATACTACTAGACAGTATGGTGATGGTGGATCCTTATGTCCTGTATATGGAGCTGATATGGTAGTATCACAGGCGACCATAGCCATTAAAATAATTAGCATGCCATTGTGCCTAGACTCTGTGCTCTCATGAAAGTTTCAGTAGTGCTGGGTGACATCCTTAAGATACAGAAGGCACCGATCATCTCCATATCAGCATGAGTAGTAGAAGACTGTCCCTGGATGATCATACAGCACATCAACTGACTGAGCACTAGTACATCTGGTATATCAAGGGCCGATGTAAAGAACCCCTGGAAGGCTGCTGGGCATTTGGTATATGCACATGGAATGCTGTGGCCTTTGGAACAGCAGAGCTAGTGCTTTCATCAGGTATGTCACCTAACATAAATGCTGAAGCCATGTAGTGTCTACCTTGAGTGGAGGTGAAGATGTACTATCACCTCACACAATGGACAAAGGATCACCCAGGAGAGAGACAGGCAGTGCTATACTGTGCACGGGTGCTGACAACAGCTTGTTGTCCTTCCCCAGCTAGACAGGTGCCACTGCAAAAGTTGTCTGACCTGTGAACACAGAAAAATAAGGCAGAACAGAGTGACTAAGAATACCCATGCTACATACAAGGCTCTGTCAGATGCATAAAAATGGTGGCCATGAAATTGCAGACCTGGAACAGAAGCACACCTCTGATGTCATTCCAATGTGCCCAAACACCTGACATACCTAAGAGAAACATATGCATTGGTGGTTGTGGCATACATACACTCTATAATTTTTAACCTGGTACATCTCCTGATATATATATATATGAGGGTTGGGAAATTCTAGCATCTGTGTTACTCCTCCAAGTAAGATATCTTTGCCCCCATGCTGGTATACTTGGAAGTCATTCATATCTGTTAGGCTTGCAGTGCTAGGTGCTCCCCTCCAGTGTCTGACTTCTCTGTATGTATGCTGTATGTCTTTTTGCAAGCCTACTTTATCATATTAGTGACTGTGGGCTGCCTTCCCACACTTTTTTTTCTCTTTTGTGCATTTCTAGCTACCTAGAGCACTCATGTCATGAATTTCTTCCTCCCTCATGTGATCCCATGGAGGCTTTCCTTAACAAGTACTTCCCATGGGTGCTGAGTGCCTGCCGGGCATCATTCTTAGCTTGACTGAAGTCACCTCACCCCCTTTTGGGGACATGAATACACCTTTGAAAATAAGAGATATAGATGTAGAATGGTGATTTTTCAGAGACAGCACACTAATAAATGCATGTAGTGAGTTGGCATGAGTATGCAGACAAATGGAGAGTGAACCAGGGATACAAACACAGAATGTTTAAATGATATGCTGTGGACAAAGGGGTACCACACTAATATCACAGACCACTGGCAGAGATACACAAATGAACATAAAGAGCTGGGGAAGGAGCCACAAGAGATTGGGTGCATCTAAGGCATCAGAGGGACAGTGGGTTACTGCACAGATATACTTGTGGAGGCTCACTTCACCTGTACCCACAGCATATTCACATAGCAGGTTCATGTAAGATAAACAGGATAGTACAGGGATAGACAGTCCTAAAACTCTGGGCTGCCTTCCCACATGTCCAATATAGATATACAGCAGCATATCCTTGTTAATGGATATATGCAAGGACAAGCTGCAAATAAACAGACTGCAGATCAGTAACATTAACTATACTCTGTTGCAAGGCAGTGTCTCTTTCAATTAACAGAATGTATAAATACAGCTTGTCAAACAACGTTCTCAGTAGAAAAAACACTTTAATGTGAGGAGCAAAGCTTTCAGATAAAATCCTTTATCAATACTGAAAATACAAATGCAAATGCAGAGTATATATAGGTCTAAAAAAGTCATATGACCGGCAGCCAAGAAGTCACATGACCCAATCATTAAAACAAAACATGTAAAAATAAATAAATATGCAAAGCTACAAAATGCAATAGCATAATGCATATATGAAAACAGAGAACATTTAAAAAACATTTAAAAAAGCAAAAATGTATATTTTAAAGAAGGCATACTTTTACACCTAAAAATCAGATGTACACTCATATACATAAAGAGAAAATCTCATAATCTAGACCTACTCATTCTAACCAAAATAGGTTTAAGGCTGACAGTAGTATTCAAACCAGGGGGTGAGTCACCCATCAATCTAATTATCCAGTTATATTCTTTAATTTCTAATTTGTTATTAATATCACCACCTCTGGGTGAGGGTGAAACATGGTCTATAGCTTTAAATTTAAATACATGCTGTTCACCAAAACATAGCCTGTGTTTATATAAAGCATTAGTGTCCACACATCTTCGGATTTCAGACTTGTGTTCTGTGATCCTATCTTTAAGTTTACGCGTGGTTTTACCCACATAGAAAGAGTTGCATAATACACAAGTAGCGAGGTAAACCACGTGGGTGGTAACACAAGTAGCAGTTACATTGAACCTAAACAACCTCTTACTGACCGGGTGTTCAAATATACCTAAATGTTCATCATCAATGTCATCACAGCACGAGCAATTATAACATTTTCATGTACCCACAGTGCTGGATGGATGTGTTCTGATATTTGTAGGAAAATCTTTGTAACAGAGGACACTCTTGAGGGTTCTCATGTTACGATATGCAAAAAATGGGACATTGCCCAACATTGCTTTTAACTCTTCAGATGCCATCAGGATTAGCCAATTCTTATGGATAATATGTTTAATACATGGTGTCTTTGTACTAAACGAAGTAACGTATCTTACTTTCATCTCATTCTGGATGGACACATTGGGCAAGCCAACAGCTTGTATTTCTATGGCGTCATTTAACATGACAGGGGCCACCCTCGACTTTCTTTCCTCTAACACATTTAGTTTCTCATTATTTAAGATGGTAGCATCATAACCACTGTTAGTAAAATCAGCTATCATCTCATTCAACTGTTCAGAGAAGCTAGGATCTTCCATGTTAAACCTACTGGCTCTATAAAATTGAGACCTGACAGTACCTCTAACAACATGTGGTGCATGCATACTACTTGCATGAGTGTACCTTCCTGCACAGACTTCCTTTCTATGGAGGCTTGTTCTAAGTGTACCACCGTCAAGACTCAAGTTGATATCCAGAAAATTAATAGTGAGTTCAGATGAACACATTTTGAACTTCAAAAAAGATGAAATTGAATTGATGTACAGCATAAAATCATTCAAATCCTGTAACGTGCCCCCCCAAATCAAAAAACAGTCGTCCACAAAACGTTGAAAAAACTTTACATTATCTTTATATGGATTCAAACCACTAAATAAATGTTTCCTTTCCCACTGGTATAAGACTAGGTTGGCATAAGTATTGGCTACCGAAGTACCCATAGCCACACCTGTGAGCTGAAGATACAAGGATTCATTAAAAAGGAAAACATTATTTCTCAACACCACATCCATAAGAGTACATATTTTTTCAATTTTGTGGAAATTGGGATCAGGACATGAGACTAAGAATTCCCTCAACAAATCCAGGCCAATGTCAGTTGGAATGACAGTAAACAAAGATACTATGTCTAGCATTACCAAAAGGTACCTTCTTAGATGTAGAGACGCCTTCTCTATGTTATACCATTGCTTAAGCTTCTGAACAAAATCAATGGTGTCACGTAAGATAGAGTCACATTGACTAAGGTATGGTTGAAGTTGATCATGCAAATAAACTGAAAGCGGCTCTGTTACCCAACCAGCACCTGAAACAGGTTGCATTTGTATTTTCAGTATTGATAAAGGATTTTATCCGAAAGCTTTGCTCCTCACATTAAAGTGGTTTTTCTACTGAGAACGTTGTTTGTCTTGTTGGACCTCTTGGCATCTGTGTTTGGACATTCTCTTCTGCCGTTTCAGAAGATTTGCTACTTTCAAGGTCTTTTTGTTGGCAGCCTTTTTGCTTCTCTAAGGCAAACTCAATGACTTCCATTAGATCTCTGATTAACATTGAGGTTAATCCTCTGCTAACTGTTGTTGAAAATACCAGTAGCTTATCCATGGATGTACCTGCACCTGCTCAGGATGTAAGTTTGGATTTTAACAAATCCTTGCAATTGCTGGAGAGGAAAATAAGTTTGTTTAAGCGGCTGCAATGGCAGCGCTTTAGTTTCATTGCCTATATTAACAAAGGTATTGTTCCCAGAGGGCTGAGAATCCTGAAAATGCCCTCCTATGGGAACACTTACCCTGAGTTACTTAAGAAATGGCAAAAGTTAAACATTAAATTAGGAATAGACTACATGCATTTGATGAATGATTTCTTCCAGACTATTGAAGATGATCTCAAGAAGGAGATTATGTCAATGGAGAATGACTTAGTTAATATGCCTGCATTTACAAGCCTATCTAGTAATTATGAGCGCATGGTGGAAAAAATGCAGTCACTTGATTCAAGGATGGAAGCTACCAAAAAGCGTAAGCTTCTCCAAGATGTAAATGATTTCACAAAAAGTAACATTTTCTCTTGGCCCAGAGACAACAGTCTTAAATACAGAAAAACTGATGTAACTGTCCCTGTGCACGTTCGTAATGATGGCCTGGACTCCCTTGATGATTTTGGGTCGAGTAGTGTTCAGTTAACCCAGACTGACACGGAATTAAAGTCAACTACCCCCTTGGTACACGGAGCTGATGGTTCTGTCCGCACTACGTCCTCAACATCAACAGGAGGCATTGCTGGCTCCTCTGAGAGCCTCACAGATGGCAGACATGCTAGTGCTACTACTGGGAATACATATGCATACAAAAAAACGCCACAGATGCAGCAGACTAAAATAAACCTTTCCAATAAACGCTTCAGTCTGGATTATCCAGAAGCAGTTAGAGAGCGTGTAGTTAACACGAGAGATTTGTCGAATACACGGAATGAAACACCAAGTAGAATGAACAAAAGAAAACTGGACAGCCCTTTAGGCTCAGGCAAGATGAGCCGCAAGTTTACAGAGGTACGTTAAACTTGTCAGATTTCATTTTACATGAAACACACTATTCTGTTCTCTCTAAGGGCTTGAACTTTATCCCTACATGTGCAGATGATTTAGTTTCGACACTGACAGATCTGAAAAGGTTCATGAGACTGTTAAATCTAAAACTGAAATTTGGCAATACACAGATGTTGACTCAGGGCTGCAAACGCCTTAGTACATACATCCCTGTCAATGTACCTGTTGTTAAAGCGTTCCATGATGTATGTGAAGCAGAAATGAGACAAATGTTTGATATAAATATTAAGAAATATAATGATAGTAAATGTTTTAACCTTAATTATGAAGAGTTTCAAGCATACAGAGACTTGCAATCCAATATAAATATTGTCATTAAGCAAGCTGATAAGGGGGGTGCAGTTGTGCTTATGAATACAGACAAATATTTTTTGGCTATGTCTAGCTTACCTAGTGATGACACTGCATTTAAGGAAATCACCCCTTTGGATGTTAAGAAATGTATCTCATATGTGAATATGGTAATTTATGACCTATAGATCCAGGGTGACATAGATTTAGATCTATTCAATTATTTGACCGTACCGTGCCCAATTACCCCACAGTTGTATGGTATCCCTAAGATCCACAAATCCCTCACTGATCCACCAATGAGGCCAATTGTTTCAGGTGCTGGTTGGGTAACAGAGCCGCTTTCAGTTTATTTGCATGATCAACTTCAACCATACCTTAGTCAATGTGACTCTATCTTACGTGACACCATTGATTTTGTTCAGAAGCTTAAGCAATGGTATAACATAGAGAAGGCGTCTCTACATCTAAGAAGGTACCTTTTGGTAACCCTAGACATAGTATCTTTGTTTACTGTCATTCCAACTGACATTGGCCTGGATTTGTTGAGGGAATTCTTAGTCTCATGTCCTGATCCCAATTTCCACAAAATTGAAAAAATATGTACTCTTATGGATGTGGTGTTGAGAAATAATGTTTTCCTTTTTAATGAATCCATGTATCTTCAGCTCACAGGTGTGGCTATGGGTACTTCGGTAGCCAATACTTATGCCAACCTAGTCTTATACCAGTGGGAAAGGAAACATTTATTTAGTGGTTTGAATCCATATAAAGATAATGTAAAGTTTTTTCAACGTTTTGTGGACAACTGTTTTTTGATTTGGGGGGGCACGTTACAGGATTTGAATGATTTTATGCTGTACATCAATTCAATTCATCTTTTTTTGAAGTTCAAAATGTGTTCATCTGAACTCACTATTAATTTTCTGGATATCAACTTGAGTCTTGATGGTGGTACACTTAGAACAAGCCTCCATAGAAAGGAAGTCTGTGCAGGAAGGTACACTCATGCAAGTAGTATGCATGCGCCACATGTTTTTAGAGATACTGTCAGGTCTCAATTTTATAGAGCCAGTAGGTTTAACATGGAAGATCCTAGCTTCTCTGAACAGTTGAATGAGATGATAGCTGATTTTACTAACAGTGGTTATGATGCTACCATCTTAAATAATGAGAAACTAAATGTGTTAGAGGAAAGAAAGTCGAGGGTGGCCCCTGTCATGTTAAATGACGCCATAGAAATACAAGCTGTTGGCTTGCCCAATGTGTCCATCCAGAATGAGATGAAAGTAAGATACGTTACTTCGTTTAGTACAAAGACACCATGTATTAAACGTATTATCCATAGGAATTGTCTAATCCTGATGGCATCTGAAGAGTTAAAAGCAATGTTGGGCAATGTCCCATTTTTTGCATATCGCAACATGAGAACCCTCAAGAGTGTCCTCTGTTACAAAGATTTTCCTACAAATATCACAACACATCCATCCAGCACTGTGGGTACACGAAAATGTTATAATTGCTCGTGCTGTGATGACATTGATGATGAACATTTAGGTATATTTGAACACCCGGTCAGTAAGAGGTTGTTTAGGTTCAATGTAACTGCTACTTGTGTTACCACCCATGTGGTTTACCTCGCTACTTGTGTATTATGCAACTCTTTCTATGTGGGTAAAACCACGCGTAAACTTAAAGATAGGATCACAGAACACAAGTCTGAAATCCGAAGATGTGTGGACACTAATGCTTTATATAAACACAGGCTATGTTTTGGTGAACAGCATGTATTTAAATTTAAAGCTATAGACCATGTTTCACCCTCACCCAGAGGTGGTGATATTAATAACAAATTAGAAATTAAAGAATATAACTGGATAATTAGATTGATGGGTGACTCACCCCCTGGTTTGAATAGACTGTCAGCCTTAAACCTATTTTGGTTAGAATGAGTAGGTCTAGATTATGAGATTTTCTCTTTATGTATATGAGTGTACATCTGATTTTTAGGTGTAAAAGTATGCCTTCTTTAAAATATACATTTTTGCTTTTTTAAATGTTTTTTAAATGTTCTCTGTTTTCATATATGCATTATGCTATTGCATTTTGTAGCTTTGCATATTTATTTATTTTTACATGTTTTGTTTTAATGATTGGGTCATGTGACTTCTTGGCTGCCAGTCATATGACTTTTTTAGACCTATATATACTCTGCATTTGCATTTGTATTTTCAGTATTGATAAAGGATTTTATCCGAAAGCTTTGCTCCTCACATTAAAGTGTTTTTTCTACTGAGAATGTTGTTTGTCTTGTTGGACCTCTTGGCATCTGTGTTTAAATACAGCTTCTCACAGTTCTGCAGAATCCTGTTTACCTTCATAAGCCTTTTTGAACGTTACTTCTCTTTTGCTAAAATGTTGCCTCTTTTTGCTTAGTTGTTTCCACTGATGCTGTCTTTCAGGGCATGGTTTGGCACTAAAAATGACATTATGGCTGCTAAAATAATAAATATAACTTGTAAAGCATGGATGTAAATGAGCCCACATTCCACAAATCTCTATAAAGTGCTATATTTTGATGTGAGTGACATAAAATGCACTTAGGTACACGGCAAATGTGCAGTATACTGTGTTTCTAGGCTCATGTATGACACTTGCATATGTACTCATGTCACACCTTGGAGCAGCACTAAACTTCATTGGTTATGATTCAGAATTCAATTTGCAGTATGCATCACAGGCTATTATTTTATTCTTTGCAAATGTGCAGCCATCTTTTGAGGAAATCTGTGAAGATGACTGCCTCTTCTAAAGCGGCACTGAGACCACCTATCAAGTGCAAAAAGGAAAACAAACTCATGCTCTTTGTCCTAAGCAGGAAGATCAGGTAGATGGTTGTTGGGAACGTGAGTGCAACCATTTAAAAGGGTGGATACCTGGTATAACTTGGCTGAGGTACTTACTGAGGCCACTGGTGTCCCAAATCTAGGGAGGAATGCAGACTCCAATGTAATGATCCTGGGCATTTACACCATGACAATATCCAGCAATGGAAAGCAGGGGTTAGGAAAGATGTCTGAAATGGTATAGTCAGTGCTTGACACTGGCATTATTTGGCAAAGTGCAATATTAAAATGTATTGTCATCACTCACAGCAGTGTTTCTAGTAAATGCTATATATTCTGACAGATGCCATAGCTACTGGGGAGGACTGTACCTGTGCTGTGGGTGTTAATGTAGTTCTGATACATAGTGTGAGTTAATGCACTGTTGTGATGCTTTGGGGGTCAACTGCAGATTTCTACCATCTTGCATTTCCTTAAGGATTGTAGCTCTCCATTGTTTTCCATATTTCACCTACATCTGTGTATGTCAGCTTACCTGTCCCATTCTGTTTCAGCATGGGCAACAAGAAAGTCTATCCATGTTGGCTGCCACAAAAAATAGGAGAGACCTTTTGCACAGTCAGGTTAATTTATCTACTGACCTGTAGTATATGTATTGTACCATTTGTAAGTCATTTTCACTTATATTCTCTTCCCTTTCTGTTTATTTTCTGCATGTCAGGATGATGACAGTGGGAGGAAGGCACATCAAACACTGACATTCCCTGCACCATTAGCAGTTGTGGTAGGTCAGACAGCTGGGACTGCCTTGCTGAAGAAGGTTTCTGACACCTGCTCAGGATGTAGTCTGGTTCAGTGACCCACTGAGGCCCAATCAGTATAATGGCAGATAGTAGAGGAGGTAGTAGCCTGCTGGGTAGTCAGTACCCAGCTCCATGAGAACCAAATCACAAATTCACTTGACTAACAGCCTAGTTCATTAGGCACCCAGAGGGGAAGGATGAGTTCATTGGTCTCACTGACCATTTCACTGATCTTGATAATGATCTTCAGGGCTAGACATTGGTTACCATGCTGCCAATAGCCCAACCTAGCCACATCATATATACTACAACTTTTTGTGGTCAAACCCTTGCCTTCTATATTGTCCAATCCTCTCCACCCGCTTGGTATGTGTCCACCCTTAGTCTCTCTACAGTCAATGTGTCCTCTTCTAGTGTGTCCACATCTGCCTTGTTTGTATGTACTGTTTTGTATGTGTCTGTCCCCACTCACTAGTCTTCCACACATTTCCTTCCCCTGGTCGCCTGTCACCACTTACTTCATCCCTTCTGTTTATAGATACATAAACTTGAAAACTAATCCTACCAACAATGTGCTCCATGTTCCCTTCGGTATTCCTTCATGCTTCTCTTCTGTCTGTTACTCTACTTGCTATGTTCCCCCATTTTCTAATTTCTTCTAGTCCCCCTCCTCTCCTTTCATGAAAGCAACAGGTTTACAGCTGTCTGTTTACTGTATCATAGGTGTTCATCATGTACTATAATTAATGACTCTGTGCACCTTTGGACACTTTGCCATGCTACTTGCCCCATCAAATTACATGCTTAAGCAGTGCTGTGGCAATCTTATGAAGTTCACAGTAGCCAACATTTGCCAATTATTTTACTAATCTGTGTACATGTTGCTCTGCTTGGCTGTAGCCAGCTTCCACTTCATCTGCACTGCTTCACTTTCCACAATAGAGTACATCTATGTGTTCAGATGTGCCGTGTGTGCATATTCGACTATTCAAGAATTCTTTATACTGGAGTCTACTACCACTATATTTTCATTCTTAAATTTGTTTTGAAATGACTTCCATATCAGTTTAGATTTGAAACATTTACAGAATTTGTTTTGATTATAAGCAGTATTTTCTTGACTCCTGTGTGAGAATTTGACAATTTCAAATCTTTTTTTGAAGGGATAAGATATGTATTATATATTATCTCACATTGTGTGCAGGACAGATTTTTGAAAGAGACAAAGTTGTTAGTCACCTATTTTGCCATATTGACATGTCTTGTACAGAGGTGTCATAAGCACACAGAAAAAAATAAATCTGCCCTAAGCTGGAGTTTGCAAATTGTATCCTAAGGTTTTTGTGCAGCCTTGTTGTAGAAATAGGAGAGAACTTAGACTGAGTTATTTTCCATATTATGTTAGCCATTGCTAAGAGAGAAGAGCATCCATATTTTGATAACACACTATAGCTCTCAACTGATCAGAGACAAATCTCAACAGAATCAGGGACAAATCCACAAATAATCAGGGACAATCAGGGACATTTTTAAAATATTTGTGCTATTAACTTGAAACATTTGCAGAATAAGAGAATGTGGATTAATATAGGTTTTCTGACATAAAACATCTAGAACTCTAAATTACTATCATTATTTATTAAGGGCAATTCACCACCTTTTCTTCAGCAGTCACCAGTTTTAAGAGGGATTAAGAGGGACAGACCTAAAATCTGAGTCTAAATCAGGGACGTTCCTGAAGATCAGGGACAGTTGAGAGGTCTGTTAAAACACACTCAAAACTTTCTAGTGATAATGTCTCACATACTTTTATGCTGTAGTAAAGGGAAATGTAGCAGAGTAAGCATGTTCCGTCCAAGAGTATATTGGGGTTCTGATCTGTTGGTTGAAAGAGCATAAACATAGCTAAGTCTAAAGAGTTTATTAGTTGCTGAAAAGGCAAAATTAGAGTAATGCAAAAGTTGTGTGTTTTATGTTGACTAAAGATTTATTGTTTATGAAAGGAATAATTCAGGGGGGTATGGTTGTATGAAAATATAATTTTATGTCATAATTTTCAACAGGGAGGTAACTAATTAGTTCTGTTTGTTATAGATTTAGGTAGCAGGCTTGATCTGGTCACTAAATAGTAACTCGGGATATCTGACTGGCACAGATGTCAAGGATGTTTAGTTGCAGCCATTTTTGTGTATAAAATTCTAAATGTTTTTGGGAGATGAGAATTTTTGTTTGTTTAGAGGTTATTATTTTACTGTGTTTATTGATATAGGATGACATGTAAGCATATTATATTGTGATGTTTGGAATTTATTTATCTAACTTATTAATTAATTGTTATTTTGGGCAACATTGAGAACTGCATACCTGTCCACCTCTTCAGATCTGATTCAATAGCTTGCCAGCCCTTCACAATGTTATATTGATTTGGATGGGTAAAGAATTTGAACAAAGATTATTCCTAAATATTTCAAGTATGGTTTTGTACTATCCATTGCAAATCAATTGAGATAATAATAGGGTAGTCATCATATAAGAAAAATAATTTTTTTTAGTTAGTTTTAGTCTATAGTCTCTTGAACAACTGTAAGTATTTTAGGGTATCTGCTTGGAGATATTATTTATTTATTTATTTTATTTTATTTTACATTTGTTTACCGGAATAGTCAGACTGGATACATGTCCATTTTCAGTGGAGGCCCGGGGAGAAAAGCTCCACAAAGACAAATTAACATAGATTACACAGAAGTTAGCAAACAATTCTAAAAACAATGTGATTATATACAATGGGTTAGTAGTGATTCCCTAGTAGGGACTCACAATTGTCATGGACAGAGAATTAAAAGTAAGAGACATCAAATTGGAAGCACAACTTGGTGATGTAGTTACAAGTTATGATAATTGCAGAATATGCTTTTAGTTTATAACTTAATCAGGGTTGGTACATGGGCATAGCCAATTCACTTTGAGATACTGTTTGAGTTTTTTCTGAAGAGACTTTTGGAGGATTGTAGGGTTATATAGTTTGGCAACGAATTCCAGGTTTTGCCAATGAAGTTGGCAAACAGGGATTCACCAGCAGAGTTATTAGCTTTGTGGGTTTGGACCAATAGTTTATCAGCTGACCGTAGAGATTTTAGATTGATATATGGCTTAATAATATTTTTAAGTGGGGGGTATCCTCAGGGTGGTACAAAGTTTTGTGCGCTATTAAGAGTTGATTGAATTGAAATAAGCTGGGCAGTTCTAGCCACTCTAGTTGTTTAAGGTTCTGGCAGTGGTGGGTTCTATAGGTGGAGCCAGTGGCAAATCTGACAATATGATTGTAGCTATGGGACAGATTACCTAGTTTGGATTTGTTGAGGTTTGAGAGTACAGGTGAAGCATATAAGAGAGTAGAGAGTAGGTGTGATCGGGCAATTGCAGTCCTAGCCAGTGGGGTTAAAAATGTCTTGCTTCTATACAGTGATCCAAGCTTCTTATTGATGGTCTGTATGGTTTTGTTGACCTGTAGGTCAAATTTGAGATTATTTCTATGATAACCCCTAGCAGTTTGGTGTGATTATCTGGGGAAATAGTGGTACCATTGTTAGTTGTGGCAGAGAATGAAAGTGTGGTGGATCTACTAATGGGAGAGAAGAGTAAAAGTTTAGTTTTATTGGGGCTCAGAAGTATGCGTTGATTGGTGAGCCAGTTCTCGACAGTGTTAAATGTATTTAGGGTTATGATTTGCAAGTCTGATGGGGAGGTGGCTGAGCAGATGAGAGTGGAATCATCTGCGTATTGGATGCAGGTGGCTTTAGGGATAGCAGTGTGGAGGTTGTTGATAAAAATAGAGAAAAGTGGTGGACCTAGTATGGACCCTTGAGGGACACCAAGTGTGAGAGGTAACTGGCTGGAGAGTTTGCCCTGCCATAGTACTGCCTGCTGTCTACCAGTCAGGTAGGACTGGAACCACTGGATAGCAGGCTTGTTGAGGGAAATAGATTTTAGTGAAAGCATGAAACGTTCATGGTTGACCATGTCAAAGGCTTTTGATAGGTCAAGAAAGAGGGCAGAGGTTAGCCTATTGTCATTCCTGTTTTGGTTTATGGCAGTAGTAAAGGAAAGGAGGTCTGAGGTGGTACTGTGGTATGGCCTGAAACCATGCTGGGAGTCAGATAGTAAGTTGCTTGTGTATGCATTTCTCGATTATTTTGGCTAGTGGGGAAAGAATGGTAATGGGTCTATAGTTGGATATGTCTGAGGAGCTACCACCTTTATGGAGTGGGATGACATGAGATATTTTCCAGAGGGAGGGGATAGCATTTTCAGATAAGGTTCTGTTGATGAGGATAGATAAGGGATGTGCAATGGCATCTGCAGCTATTTGTAGGTACTCTGCAGGGAGGAGGTCAGCAGTGAGGGTGGTAGGTTTTAGACTTTTTAGAAGCGTTTTGATAAAACTAGTGGATATTGGTTGGAAGCTAAATTCCAGGTGATTATTAGGTAGGCATGTAGTTTAAGTTAGAGGGGGTTAGTTGGTTTGCTAGGGATTGGATTGTTTCAGTGAAAAAGTTATTAAAGGCGCTAGCTATTGTCTCTGGGGAACTATGGGTGTAGTTAGCCGGGGTTGGAGTGGTGGAGTGACCTGGACAAAGTAGTTGATTTAAGCCTGCCCAGAACTTTTGAGGGTTGTTGTGGTGTTTTTGTAGGAGATTTTTGGTAGAAGCTTTTTCATCCAGTAAAATAATTTTTTTTGTATCATTCCTGAGTTGACGATATTTTAAATGATCAAGTGGGGCTTTGGTTGTTCTCCAGCTGGCCCAGGCTCTGTTTCTAGTTTTGATTTTAGCTTTTTGCTTTGCATATATTAGATACTGGAAATAATCTTTCTCAAAAGTTATAAGTAATAACTTGATTTCCTTAAGAACTGGAAATTGAAAGATTTCTTTATTAGATATGCAAGAAGGGGTAAAATCTAAAGAGAGAGAGACTGTAAAAATTGAATAAATATGGTGATAATATACTCCTTTACTTTGAATAATTTGTAATAGAAACTGTTTTAGAAAGACAATTATTTATAGATAATACTATGGACAGATTTTTATTTTTATTTATTTATTTAACATTTGCTAACGGAAAAAGTCAAACTAGGACAGAGTATATTTTCAGCGGAGACCCAGGAAGAAAATCTCCAGATGCATGTCTTTGGAATGTGGGAGGAAATCAGAGTACCTGGAGGAAATCCACACGGACACAGGGATGACATGCAGACACCAGACAGAAGGCATCACAGATGAGAACTGATCCAGAGAGTCTCCTGCTATGAGGCGACAATGTCAACCACTACACCACTGCTCTGCCCAAAGACATTACTAAGAATGTAGTTAATAAATTATTCAGGAAAGCTAAAATCAGCAATGGTAAAAAATGAAGTATGTAATTTGCTCTGTGAAATGTCTTAGAAGCATCTCTAGCTATAGCAAAATGGTGAAATTGTGAAGTGGGGGCTCTATTTAAGGTCTCTTCCAAAAGTTACTTTAGATGTAGCTCTAATTAGTCAAGAAAGAAGCTATTTAAGAGAACCATGCATTTCTATTTAAGCATTTAATGAGGCTAATTGTTTTCCAAGTAGCTTATAGTGCAGGATCCTATTCAAAAAGAGGAAGACATACAAAGGCAGCTTGAGCAAAAGTATATTATTAGCTGATCACATCTGATAATAGATAATTCAAAGATTCAAAGTAACTTTATTGTCATTTAGGACGACACAAGTGCAGCCTAAATGAAATTACGAATGTCAACTCATGAGAGAAATGCAGTGCAAATAACATAGATACAGCAGTATCAAAGAATAACATAAGAAAGAAAATAACAACACGTATAACATGCAAGAGGTCGTTCACATTACATAAACACATTCGATACCCATTATCCAGTGATAAATAAATACACACCACCAAACCCCTACACCGTTAAGATAGAAAATAAATACAGACTAGTGAATAGCAGCTGTTTAGTTACCATATTGCACTTGTTAACCTTAGACATGACTCAGTATAGCCATCATATTGCATACTAGTAATGCTGGCAGTAATTGCTGAGCAGTAGGATTAAATGGAAAAAGAGGCTTCGATGTATCAGGTATTATGGTTGGCGTCCATATTAATAAGTCTCACAGCTATAGGATACCATCTGTTCTTGAATCTGGTAGTCCTACAGCAGAAGCTACGGTACCTCCTTCCAGATGCAAGTTGTGAGAACCAGTTATGGGCTGGATGGGTCGAATCAGCTAGTATTTTGTATGTTCTCTTTCTTACTCTTGTAAAGAAAAGCTCCTAAATAGAAGGGAGGTTTGTGCCCAAGATTTTCTCACCCACCCTTACCACCATCGATAGTTTCTTCCTCTCAGCAACTTGCAGTTGCCGAACCATGCCATAAAGTTGCTAGTGAGGATGTTCTCGATAGCTCCCCTGTAAAAACTGGTAAGAGCAGACAGTGGGAGCCTGGCCTTTTTGAGCTTTCTCAGGAGGTGAAGCCTCTGTTGAGTCTTCTCGACTAAATGGTTGGTGTTAGCAACCCAGGAAAGGTCATCAGAGATGCAAAGGCCTAGAAACGTGGTTGTTTTGACTTTCTCTACTACCTCCCCTTTGATAGTGAATGGTTGATGAACTGTTGCCTTTTTCCTGATGTCCATAATCATTTATTTGGTCTTATTAACACTCGGGTCCAGATTGTTCCTGTCAGACCAGGCAATCAGAGTGTTCACCTCATCCCTGTAGTTATGTTCATTCCCACCACTAATGAGACCCATGCCTGTGGTATCGTCAGCAAATTTTATAATACGGTTTGAGTTATGTTTTGCAGTGCAGTCATGGGTGAGGATGCTGAAGAACAAGGGGCTGAACACACAGCCTTGGAGAACATCAGTATTCAGGACTATGCATTGAGAGGTGTTGTTTCCAGCACATGTCCACTGAGGTCAACCAATCAGAAAGTCAAGAGTCCAGTAACATAGGTGCTTGTTTATCCCGAGTTTCATGAGCTTATCCACCAGTAGTATCAGTATCACAGTGTTGATAATGTTAGTAAAACAATTATCCAACAGTGGCATTCATAATCTGCAAAAATCATTTACTCATCAAAGTGTTAGTACTGCCAACACAGAGGCTATGTCACTATTTATTTTATTTATTTATTTTATATTTGTTAACCAGGGCAGTCCGACTGGGCATTGATCCCTTTTTCAGCAGAGGCCCGGGGAGAAGAGTTCCACAAAGGTTAGTACAGAAAATGCTTTAAGCCAAGTTATTAAAGGTCAGTACAGAAGAAAGGGACCTGATTATACAAAAATACAGTAAAAATGAATAGAATAAGTACAATAAGCATAGAATGAACAAACAGTATACTACAGTTGTAGGGCATTCCAAGTCAGAAATGTGGTTACATTCATGCAATGGTTAGCACAATAACTACAGTAAACACCAGTGTTTTAAGTACAGAACAAAGAAATGAGTTGTTTTATACAATAGCTAATAAAAGAAAGGAAATGATCTTGCTTTTGTAAACATAGTGCAGTGAGTATATTAACTGGATAGTAGCTGTATTCAAATCCAAGAAAAATGTTAGTTACTTACTAAATAGTGGGTAGCAAGCAGTGTTATATGTTTCCATTTATAAATGTTCATAATACTGAAAAAAGTATCCAGGGCATTATTACATTGCATTCCTAATGTTAGCTTCATCTCAAGAATCAACATAGCAGACTGGAGGAGTACATTTATTAAGGTCAGAAATAAACAGACAAATAACCAAGCATGTCCTTAAGGGGTAATATGCATATATCCCATAGACCTACAAAACGGAAGGTTTAAGATATTCCACAGTGAAGACTCTAGTTTGAGTCTTTCTTGCAGTTTTACCATAATGATGATGATCATCATCATCATTATCATCATCATCCCCTTTTTCCAATTCTCTGTGTGAGGTCAGGGTTTCAGATTAACTGTCATCACCCCTCTGGATTCAATGCCATCACTTCTTCACCTGTCCAGTAGTGTTTATCCTGCCACACATCTCAGGTACTTCATCCTCATCATCTTCAGCTTTCTCTGCTCTGCCTTCACCGATCTGCTTTCACTTCCCAGGTTCCTCTACAATACAGTAATACAGGTTGCACTATTGTTTTGCACTGCTTGCTTTTCAGCTTCTTTGGCATTCTTCTGTCACACACTACTCTTGACACTCTGTGCCAGTTTGCTGCAGCATCTCTAATTCTAGCTTTGAATTTCCTATTCATATTTCCTCTCTCCACATCCACTCCTCACATATATTTGAAGCTGTTAATCAGCTCTACTATTTTCCCTTTTATTTATTTATTGACATTTGATTGCTGGGAAAGTCCAACGGGGTAGAAGTTCATTTTTAGCAGAGGCCAGGGGAGAAAAGCTCCAAATTATTACAAAATGTTTTAAGAACAATAATTGTACAATAAAAACTGGACCAGTCTCCAAACAATGGTAAAAAACAAATAAATAAATACTTAAAACTATTGTTAAGCCAAAAGACAAGCCTTAAAACAACTCTTTAGCATTAATGCAACTTTATTTCATGCTTTTGTTACATTAACATTAAAGAGTTGTTTTACGGCTTGTCTTCTGGCTTAACGGTGGTTTTAAGTAATAATTATACACTCTTCTAAAATAAAAAAACATTGGCAGTTTAAATAATTATAACAAATTAGACATAATATAAAAACATTGGTTAAGAATTGATACAAGGTATATGACAAACATTTAATATTTAGAGAAGTTTTAGACAGTTTGTAGAGAAATTAAAGGTAAGTTAGTATAATACAAATAGGAGATGCAATATGAAGTTAGGGGAAAAACAGGCTTATGGAGAATTAGATAGCAGTAAGGAAGTAAGTGAAGAAGGGAGAGTAAGGAGGTATAAGGAATAAAAAGGGACTTGTCCACATTTAGGGATATAGCAAGAACAGAGCCAGATTTTAGCTAAGAATTATTTCAGAGTGGTTTTGAAATATGTGAGGGTGGGTATAGACCTGACAGATACAGGTAAGGAGTTCCAGGCCATAGCAACTTTGTACAAGTATAGACAATGCCCAGCAGATCTGCTAGGTTTATAGACGGACAGGAGTTTTTGGTCACTGGATCTCAATGACCAACTGGAAACCTAGCTATGTTGAATGTTTTTTAGTGCTGGACAGGCAGGAGGATGTTGGATAATTTTATAGGTGGTAAGAGGTTGTGCATGTGTTAGTTGATGTGGCAATTCTAACCAATTTAGGCTTTTCAGTCCTCTAAAGTGGTGGGTTCTGAAAGGGGTATGCATTGCAAATTTAGCAACTTTGTTATAGCATTGTTCAAGTTTCGATTTTTGTGAAGCCTGGATGTTAGTAAGGATGGGAGTGCCATAAAGAAGAGTGTGGAGGAGTTAATTAGTGGCAAATGTAGTTTTAGTTGCATCGATGAGAATGTTTTTGGCTCTGTAATGCATCCTTACTTTTTGATGATTTTTTTCTGCAATTTTATATATGCAGGCTGAAAGTAAGATTATCACCCACTATCACCCCTAACAGTTTACAGTGAGAAGTGACCTCAATGGTTGTATTATTGAGAGAGAATTTTCAATTTATTTTTTTCATGAGAGAGAGAGAATTAGGAAAAAAAGTAGTAATTTGGTCTTTTTTGAGTTGAATCTGAGTTTTGAGTTATGAAGCCATGTTTCAGTGGCTGATAAAGCTTCCTGAGTAATTTTTTGGAGGTGTGCCACATTATCAGATGTTCAAATTAGGGTAGCATCATCTGTGTATTGTATTAGGGAGGCCTGTTGTGTGAAAGTATAGAGAGTGTTGGTGAAAATGTTAAAGAGGAGGGGACCAAGGATAGAGCCTTATGGTATGCCAGTGATGATTGGGAGATAAGGAGAGTGCCATTTTACTGAATGATACCTATTTGATAGGTAGTTTTTGAACCACAGAAGGGTGGGCTGACAGAGACCTAGTAAGGACATTTGAAGAAGTTTGCTATGCCAAACTATGTCAAAGGCTTTAGACAAATCTAGACATAAGAAAGAGACTAGTTTTACATTATCTCTAGCTTTATTAACAGTATTGTATAGGTTAGAAAGGCAGTGCTACTACTATGGGAAGGGCAGAAGCCATGTTGTGTAGGGGTAGGAGTTTTTCCTACAGGAAATAGTCTAGAAATAGTTTTTGAATACATTTCTCAAGTATTTTGGCGAAGGGAGATAAGATTGTTATAGGTCTAAAGTTATTCATGTCTGTTGAATTTCCTCCTTTGTGCACAGGGATAATGTGCGACGTTTTCCAGAGAGAGGGAATGTGGGATTCCTAGACTGACCTATTTATAAGGATTAAGAAATACCAAATCCATTTAAACCAGTTTACAGCAATGTAGGCACAACGAAAACACAAAACTGGAAACGACGGTTGAAACAAAAACTCCACTTTAGTGTAACAAAGCACTTTATTTCATGCTTTCATCCTGAAGACTTCTTCAGAATACATCATACCAACAAATCATTAGTATAAATATACATCATTAACCAATTAAAACCCAACATCAATTATCAATACAATAAAATGTTTTTAAAAGGGTAATACATAATATAAAATATAATGCATAGTAAAAAGGAATAATGAATAGTAAAAAACTCATTTATATAAATGCACTCTACAATTTTTCAAAAAACATTTAATATTAAATACATCATTAAGTCCTGTTTTTCATCTGAATCTAGTCTTATTTGCCACAAGACTTCTCTTTGTTCTAGGTAGGTCTTATAATCCCCACCCTTCAAATCAACAAGCCCTTGTTCAAGGACCGAGAAAAGAAACTTCTTATAATTATGATATGATTGTGTATGTTTAAAAAGTGCATTTTTACTATCCTTCTTTTTAATACTATAAAGATGCTCTCTGATTCTAACATACAATTCCCGGGTTATCATCCCAACATAGAATGCAATGCACCCACTACATACCCCAATGTAAACAACTCCTTTACTTCTACAATTGAAATATCCTGGAACTTTAATAGTATAAGATAAGTGACTCCGATTAATGTGGGGACCCTCTAAAATGAACTTACAGATGTTACAAATTCCACATTTATGCATGCCATTGGGTTTATTAGTCATACAAATTCCTGTAATAATACTTTTAAACTATACTGGTTTTTGTAAACAAAATGTGGGCACGAGCCCACTGCCTTATATATTTCTTGATTCCCCTGCTAATATTTTCCAGTTATCCTGTATAATCCCTTGTATTAGACTGCTGTCAAGAGTCATATCCAAACTACAATACACTTTAATGCCTTCTTTCTCCTGAGATTTGGAGCCACTACATGGTACTTTTAGTATGGGGGTACTGGGTGTCTCTCTTACTAAGTACTGTTTCAGCCACCCCTCTCAAAACTTTTTCATCATATCCCCTATTTTGCTGTGGTAGCATTGTTGCCTCACAGCATGACGTTGTCCTGTTCGATTCTCAGCTAGAGCGTCTTCTGTGTGGAGACATGCGTGAATGGGCATACCTTCGTTGAAGGTTGTGCATCAGAGCTGGCAAGTCGACATGTAAAAATCTACTGCCGATCATTAGCAGACCGGAGTTCCACTGTGGTGACCCCTAACCGGGAAAAGCCGAAAGACACAACAACAACATAATAATAAACTCAAATTCTTCAATTAGATGACAGTCTTCACTGGTCATATGGCAAGCTCTTTTTAATTTCCCTTTAGGTATGTTGCTTTTTATATAACGAGGATGTTGACTACTATAAGTCAAAGATTGCCTTATATGAAATGCAGAGATCACCTATGAGTAGTCTGTATGAAACCGAATAAAGTGACAGTGATTGCAAATGATTCTCATAGGACAGATGCCGAAGACTTTCAATTTTCCTTGTGAGAAACCTTTGTGGTCTCTCCAATTGGTGCAGGTGCTTGGAAAGGCACATAACAAAAGGAGCATTGTACTCAATTATTGACTTGATGAGGGAATTGTACAAGGAGGTTATAACTTCTTTTTTTCTGGAGGCAATGTCCTTACTTACGAGATGAGCAATATAGAATGCTGTTTGTACCACTGTTTTAGCATGGTGATCAAAGGTAAGGTTGCTGTCAACCTGTGTGCCCAGGTCTCTCACCACTAAATACATACTAAGGGCACTGTTATTGATGTGGTAATTAGCAGGAACATCAATCTTACTGAAAAGGATGATAATACACCTTTGTGAATTGAGGAGTTTAAGGCCATGACTTTGGCACCAGTCATTTGTTTGTGTAAGACCCCCTTGCAGGATGTTAACATTGTTTGGAGATTCTATGACCACTCCCAGTTTGCAGTCATCAGCAAACTTTGTCAGCCACAGACCATTAGTTTTAGCTGGCACTTCAGAGAAATAGATTTCAAACAGTAGAGGTCATAGAACTGATCCCTGTGGACCACCACTGGTTACAAGTCTGCTGTTGGAGGTGGATTCCCCAATCTGGCTATATGGTTTCTATCAGTGAGCCAGTTATCAACCCATCTAATGATATATGGGTTGATACCTAGATGGGTGAGTTTGTCAATTATGCCTATATGGGGGGGGTAGTGTCAAAAGCCTTGGCCAAGTCCAGGTAGGCTGTATGCACAGATTTCCCCTCATCAAGGGCCCTGGTGACTGTCTCGAAGAAGTCCACCAGGTTTAATAGGCATGATCTCCCTTTGACAAATCCAAACTGAGTAGGGTCAAGTGTTTGGAGCTTACCACTATCTTTGTTGATAAGGTCCATGATGATTCCCTCCATGGCCTTGCAGATAAGGCTAGTCAGGTTAACAGGCTCATAGTTCCTTGAGTAAGTGGAAGCACCACCTCTGTGCAAGGAGATAACAGTGGCCTTTTTCTAATCAGTTGGGACAAAGACAGTTCTTAGACTATGATTGAAAAGGTACCCAATAGCATTACTAATTCTTGTTTGAGCCCATGTAGGATGCAGCCTGGGATGTTATCAGGTCCCATGGATGCTGTGTTTTTGACATAAGAGAGGACATTCATGACCTGCAGTTTAGAGATACAAGGTAGAGGACGGGTGGTAGGGATGTCTTGGGGTAAGTGCAGGGGGACAAAGGAGTGAAGTTTTCACAGAACCTGTTGCCTAACAGGTTAGCAATGTTTACAGGCTTGGCATATGTGGTATCATTAACTACCAGATCAGCACAAATCTGGGCCTTTCCTTTTAGGTTACGGATGTAACTAAAGAACTCCTTATGGCTGTCCTTAGTTGAGGAAGCTAATTTGGACTGATAGCTTTGTATTATTTGCTTGTTTAATCTGAGGAGCGAGTGTTTCCACTCCAGGGCTCATGCCATCTTACTCTTAGACAGCAATTTCTTCCTCTTATTGTAAAGCCTGTTAATAGCAGTTGTCCACAAGAAGGTTTACTCTTCCTTGAGAAGCTTGTTTTGGTCCTTTTAGGTATGGCTGATTCAATGCAGTTGTTCAGATGTTTGTATAAAGCATTTGTGTAGAACTCAGCATAATTGCCAGTTTCAAGTGAGGAGGGAGGTGCAGTGAAGTTATTTATACCATCCCATGAGAGGTTATAATCTGCTTTGGAGAAGTTTTTTTGTTTAGTTGGTGCTGGGTTTAGGGTGTCAGGTGCGATAGTTACTTTGAATGAGACTGATATGTGGTCAGATCTCACCAGGGAAGACTTTATAGTGGGGATACTACAGTGGTCCCCCATATTGGTAAGCACCAAATCTAGGCTGTTGGCATCCCATGTGGGAGTGTCAACTAGCTTGTCTAGTGCATTGGATTTAATGAACTCGAGGAATCTTTGGGCAAATGACCTTGCACATGAGTAATTTCCCCAGTCAATAGATGGGTATTTAAAGTCACCCAAAACCATGGGAAATATTGAAGCCATACTACCACCACCTTTCCTCTTTATACTGTCATTACAGATGGTATAATAGCCAGGAGATATAACTTTGGAGTCATTTATGCTGGGTTTAAGTCAAGTTTCAGTTACAGTGAAGACATCAGGCTTATGTTGGGTAGTCCAGGCATGTAGTTCAGCAGTTTTATTTCTTATATGTCTAATATTTATTGCAGAAAAAATTAGATCACCAGGGTTGGGGATTTGCTGTTGTTGTGGTACAGAAGTAGGTTAAACAGAATTATCTTTGTCTTCATTGTGATAGGTAGGGCCAGCATTAGGGTGAATATCTCCTCAAAGAAGGATTTTAATATATTGGGGAATAATGCAAACCTGTTTTCTGGAGAATATTCTTGCACTTAATTTTCTTTTGTTTTGAGTTGCAGTGCAATTAATTAGCCTATATTTGGAATAAAGGTGAGATGCAATATTAAATAGGTTTGGCACAATGTGTGGAGAGTGTAAAGAGGAAGTATGGATAGGTGATTGGGACAGAGTTGGAGAGATATTGTGAAATATTATTGAGTCATGGTAGGATGACAGATGGCACAAGAGGAGGAGAAGAATAGAGGATAAGTTGAAGAGTAGCATAATTAAGTACAGGAATCTGAATTTTATAGATGTCAGGTGTTGAGAAAGTGGCACTGAAGAAGGAAATAAGTTGCAAGGCAGTAGGAGATTAAGTGATGGTGGATTCTGAAAGGTAGAAGAAGATAGTTAAGGAGAGGTGTAGTTTTTATAAAAGAACAGAGGTAGGTTGTCCTAGTATCTTCTCTAGAATGTGAGGAGTAGATGGGTTATTAAAGGCTAGAGTATAATGAAATAGTCAAAAAAGAAAAAAATGAGGGTTTATTTGGGAAAAGGAAAGGATACAATGTGGAATAGATAGGTACTACCAGGGAGGGTATGATTATAAATGGATATAGTGCAAAGCAGTATGGGAGAAAGAAAGATAATTGGGAATGGGACTAAAAATGAAAAAGAGATAAGGAAGTAAGCAAAGAAAGAGAAGTGTATGTATAGAAGTAGTAGTGTCATTTGAAGAGGGCTTTGGAATAAGAGTCAGAAGTGAAATGTGTACATAGGAAGTATAATATTATAGTAAGGGTTGGTGGAAACTGGGGGTAGGGTAGGAGAGCGAAGTGAGGCTGAGTGTAGCGTGCTTTCCATCCTCAGATCAATATATAACTGAAAGCATTCACTTTAGAGCCAGAGCAAAGCAATTAACAAAGAGATGCAAGGAAAACAGGTTTTCTGTCATTTCCTGAGACTAAATATTTGGCATATACAGTATAGTTGTAATGATCAAGCAAAATGAGACAGCGGCAAATTTAGTAAGGGATTCAAAGAGCCTTTCAGTCACAGAGCAGGCATGTATATAACTGATTAAATTTAATATGCAGCAAGGTTCTTCATGATAAATAAGCTTACATGAAACAATGACAAAAGTCCCAGTAAACTTGTAGGTGTAGGGCTTTGTGACAGTGCTCCTCCAATACTGAGGTCACCTGTAGTGACCACAGGTTCTGAAATGAAAGAAAGAAAAAAACTCTACTAAGCTGTAAAACTATATTGTGCTAATAAAGTTATTACTTATTATTCAAAAAAGAGATGGAGTTAGGACTACAGTAAGTCAGAGCAAGAGAATACAGAGGAAATATGAGAGTAGAGTGATGATAAAAAGTGTATACATGTAAGCTCACAGTAGTTGTAGCAGAAAGTATACTGATAGAGAATCACAGTAATACAGTGTAAATATACAGCTGTACTGAACAAATTATCAGAACATGGCACTACATTGATATGCACAATATAATGCCATCACGTAGAATAATTAATGGGATTAACCAGTATATGAAAGCAGTGTAATATGTAAATATATATATATATATATATATATATATATATATCTATATATCTATATATATATATATATATATATATATATATATATATATATATATATATACATATACATAAACTTTCAAAGATTTGACAGGTACCCTGCTTGTAATGCCACATAGCCTACATACAGCAGCTTTGTTGATCTGTCCACTCCAGCCTGTTTGCAGCTTTGTTTATTGGTCCACTCCAACCTGTTTGCTATTACAGTCCATCACCAGTATGAATGACAGTATGAATGACAGTAGGTTCAGGACTTAATACTGGTGCATGCTCACTCACACTGGGAGCCCCTCTGTGAGACTGAACACTGTTCATGTTTTGTATC